>NW_007233014.1:467257-472781 GCF_000164805.1 Carlito syrichta
TAGCAAAAGGGAACTGGCAGGGATAGGAATAGAGAGAGCCTTGCCCCTCTTCTCCGTCTCCCGCCCTCTTCCTTCCTTCCTCTCCTAGCTGTCTGTGAGGAGCAAAGCAGGTGGCTCCCTGTGGCTGACTTTTCATGACAACATGCCATTAGAAATTGCCGTCCTGTTGATCAATCCTCTCGACATGACAGATTTGCCGCAAGGCCTGGCTCTTTGAGCGCCAGCACTGTGGCTTTTCCCTCCTTTTTTCCTGCACTAATTGGTGAAAGTTTTTTTACTGTGCTAGTGGCAGAGGAAATTCTTTTGAACGTTGTCACAATCAAGTGTTGACTTCTTTAGAATTGCAAGTAGGTTAAGTGAGTATCAACATTGGGGGGTGGATGGGAGGAGGGAAAACTCTAACACAAAGTTACTACTACCTAAATTTTATGATTAGAGTAGCATTGGAAAACAAACTAATTGGATTTACCCCCCATTACATGTATTGGGGGGAGTACGTGCACACATACATACACACACACACACACACACACATTCTAGAATGAAGGCGAGTATTAAAATTATGGTCCTTTAAAATTTCCATTATGTTTTGTCATGGGGGAGGGCAGCCCTGACATTTGGAATGTGGAAAACAACATTGCCATTATTGATTGAGGAAAATACATCCATTAGTTTCTTCCTATAAAACACAGATTCAGAACAACAATAACAGTCATTACACAACATACTATAAATCAAAGGAATACATAAAGCTTCTATTAGTCGAGCACATTTTACCCTGAACTACTGACATTCTTCTGTCCAAAATCAACATACAAAAGATAACCTCTTGGCAAAAGATTTGTTCTCAGATATTGATTCTTTGCTGTAAGTATCAAGATGCAAGTCTACGTAAATTTTGAGATGCCAGTTATATATAAGATTATTTTTTTTAACTCAGAACGTAACAACTGTTTTTATAGTATTTAAATCCTAACTTCTCAGTGAAATTGAGAATATGGTTTATCTTTCAATTTAGGCAGAATTAAGTTGAAAACATTTTTATTATCCATGATTCAGAATATTGAAGGAATTTGCAAAATTAATCTTTGCTTAATTCCTATTCCTTGGTGATTAAAAAAATTGTGAGGTTAAAAGTTTTGTTTAGCAGACCGAGAGAGAATATGTGTATTTAAATTTTTCATGTCACAGAATCTATTTAGTACATTCTGATTCTTGTCTATATACCCTTTCAGATGTTTCTGGATTGGAAGAAAATTAACAAAGGCTGTGAAATCCTATAACTTTACCATGGGTTTGTGACTATCAAGAAGAAATCCTATGCAGAAATAAAGATTTTGTACTGACTTTGTGACCTAAACATAGAAACCACATGTAAAAAGGAGGTTACTCCTGTTGAACGTTAGATATTTACTAGGAAATGAGAACTATGGGAATAAAAGATACTAAGATTATTAGCAGAATTTCTAGTACACTATCTAAGCTTTAGGTGCAAAATGGAAAGAAGATGGCAAAGTGTTATCTGGAATTACCTGGGCCTGGTATCCTTCCTTGGCCATCACAATTGCTCCAGTTGTTATGTTATAGGGGATAGAGTATAGAAACCCCTATTGAAAGAAGCATCAATTCATATAATTAATTTTGCCATTATAAAAATCATTTGTAAAATTTGCATTATTAACATTATCAAGTCACTAGTTGGTAAGACATCAGACATGACGAGAGTGAAGGGCAGCTTAGGGAGAACTGGGCTTTAAACCCTCAGTAGATCGGAGTTAGGATCAAAGGCGCTTGCTTTATGTGGCTGTGCTAGACTTTGAAGTCATGACTGCACCTACAGCACTCATTTCATCAAGTTCACTGGTGTCTTAATAGCAGATCAATAAGTTTCAAAGTCGGAGAGTTAATTTGATACTAGTGCTGATGCGGTCGTGCTGGGGAAGCCGAGAGAGAGGCAGAGAAAGCTGCCTATTAACAACTCCGGTTCAGAGCGCACAAAGATGCAGATTAAGGATATATCCATGGCCCTGAAAAGACAGGCTCCGGCCAGGAATGGGGAAGCTGTGGATTGATAAAGCAAGGGGTCCTTAATTTAGACATCTCAGGTTATTTGGAGGCTAGTCCGTGCTCGAAGAAATCTTGAGTTGGATGTACATGTGTGTGTGTGTTTGCACATATCTGAGTTTGGTCTAGATAAACAGGTGAGGGGGAAATGCACAGACATACCTTTCTAAAATAAAGAGGGCATATTTGCATGAGGACTGTTGGAGGTTATGGGATGATGTGGGGAGAAGTTATGAAATCTGTGGTTTTTGAAGGGAGCTGTGGATATATGCTTTCATCATGGGAATTTTGATGTTTTAAAAAGTA
Organism: Carlito syrichta; assembly: GCF_000164805.1. Lineage (NCBI taxonomy): Eukaryota > Metazoa > Chordata > Mammalia > Primates > Tarsiidae > Carlito > Carlito syrichta. Next base: position 469,628 of record NW_007233014.1, read on the forward strand.
GCATTGGGAGTACCTCCTTAAGTGAATAATACCTGGGCAATAATAATTTGAAACAAGTCCATTTTGATCCATTAAGAAAAGAAGAAGCACAAAGGGAAAAATCTTAGCCCCAAAGTCCTTTCCTTCTTTAGCGCTGACTTGAAGTACGTGTGAACAAATGGGATTCTTTATTGCTTTATTGCGCTGTCTCCATTCCCTTGTATGATTTTGTCTCAATCTCCCAACTTAGTAAGTGACACATTTTTATGATCTATTCCAAAGACTTGTTGGACATAAAGAAACAATAAGTAAAGGCATTGGTATATTGAAAGAGAAGAAGAAAAGTTGGGGCAAGATAGAATGTCTGTATGTTTGAGATTTTTCTTTGTTTTCAGTGGTTTTACTTAGGGTTGTTTTACAGGATGATTGTAAACATTATGGGGTGTGTGGTAGAGATGAAATCAATAGCTATTGTAGGAGTAGATTTGGGAAGGCTTTTTTTTTTTTGGCAACAGGAGAGGGTGTAAAGATACAGAGTTCAAAGATGCAAATCACGAGAAAGTAGAAACCTTCAAAAAAATGTTTAAATAAGAACTTTGCCATCTGTATGTACAGCACAGGCTTCCCAGCATCGAAGGTCAGATTCACACCCTTTTCGAACAAAACTCTAATTTAGAATGTTCATCTAAGGGTTGATAATGGTATTAGAAGGCCAGTGGGGTGGTCAGTGGGTGTTGTAGATTAGCGCAGTGGCCATTACGGCTTTACCTAGACCCCCACGATTCACTGGGTAGATTAACCATCACATCTGTCATTTTATCCCTTTTACCACATTTAAAATACGAAAAGGGGGGTGGAAATATCATCTCGAAGGCAATTTATGTGGAGCAAGCCAATGAAGCACGCTATTCCTAAAACGTCTAAGAAATCGCCATATATATCTATGTGTGTACATATGTATAATATGGTTATACGTGATATAACTCTGCAGGACATATAGATGTAGATGTTGAAATGATTTGGGTGAATTCAGATAAGTTGGTCATGACAGGTAAGCTGCAAATTTTTAAAGTTCATTCCTTTTCATTAGTCTCGTGCCTATGTTGTACAGAAAGTTCTGTTTTCATAATCTCGTAAAACGTTTTCTCCTACCTGCCTGATCGTGCAGTTTGTTAAGCTTCTGTTAGTTTAATTTCTGACAAAACTTCCATTTCCACTTTGCAGCACCCTAAATGAGATGACTTTGGCTCCTGGGGTGTGTAGTGGGTGCTCTCTCGGAATGGTGATCCGGGATCTGTGGCTTGTGTGAGAGGTTTTCGTTGAGTTGTGTTGTTTTCTGGGTGTTTATGACAGAAAGATGTCACTGTTAAAGGGAACTTAAGAGTTTCTGTAAATGTAATGGTTCATCCTGAATAAAGTGAGAGAGACAGTGCTTGGAATCTGGGGAATAAGGGTGGAAGGCTCTGAGCTGATGAAGGTGTTTCTTGTCAAATTTGTGTAGGAATTATTTACCGTGCTGTCTTTCCTGAGCCGCTACAGTAAAAGTGAAGACATGGAAAATTATCCCAGATGGGACGAATCACTCGTTCTCTGTTCTTTTTTTAAAAAGGAAAAGATTTCAGAAAAAAAGTCATCTTTTTCTTTAGAACAGTATGAATAAAATCTGGACAGCTGTCGAAAAAGATATGCCGTCTGCATTTTTCAAAAAAAAAAAAATTTCTAACCGCCACCATAACTAAATAGCTTGAATAGTACATCTTTTCTCTTTTTTTCTCCTTCATACATAATGATCTCTACTTCATTAAAAGCGTATTAATCTGGTTCCCAGTCTCTTGGGAGACACCTTAAGATGATGATATTGTGGGTTTTTTTCCCCCCGAATTGTTTAAAAAAAAAATTCTAGCAGATTTGGTCCCTGTCAGTCAGAAATAATTGTGTTCTTAATCTTGTCCCTGATGGATGACTCGGAGTTCAGCAACGGGCCGGCTCCAATGACAAATACAATATTAATATTCATTAACTGCTTTGACAATGCTAATTTTGATGCAGTAGTAAAGGGCCTTCCAAAGTTAGCGGCCAAAGCATCAGAGCTGCGCAAGGTGGCAAGATAATTTGTGCTGGTTTGCTGAGCTGAAGGCTTTTAAAGTCTGTAGCAAAAAGCTAGGTACCACAAACAAAAAAGAGAAAGGGAAAAAAGTTCTGAAGCATTGGAAGGCAGGGCTGCGGAAATAATACGATCACAGTCCGCTAAAAAATTTGACACCTCTGATGCAGTTTCTTTGAGTGAAATTTCTACAAAGTTGCAACAAAAAAGCATAGCATGGTAAGTCAGCACATTCTTGATTTTGTTTAATCTTTTTGATCTTTTCAATTATCGCTATTTGAAGATCAATAGTCATTTTTTCCTACTATGCTTAGAAGACGCGCAGCGGTGGTTTAATATGTGTTAGGACCATTTGCTTTAAAGGAACACATCCACAAGTTTCGGTAGGTTTTTTTAAGAATTTTTTTTTAAGTTAGGCTTGAAAACTGTTATACAGTAAATTGTTCTGAATTCTTTTACATATGGGCGTTTTTAATGGTCTATGTTGTTTTTTGCATCCCCCCCCCAAAAAAAAATTCAGCAGGATAATTAAGCTCTGGATATTGTCAAGAATTTTGAGGGTACTTTTGAGCTGGCAAAAAAACTTAGAGGAGTGAAGTAGTCCTCTAACTTTATCTAAATTCAGCTAGTTTCCTCCCCTTCCTTCTCTGAATGGCATCAGATCGCTATTAAAGCTTAATTTCACTGGAGAACTGCAAAGCATTACTTTCACCAACTTAGGTGAACTTCTTTGGACTATTGAAATTGCCTTTATGTTTGCCAAGTCGGCAAACAAAATATCAGGCTTTGTTCTTTTGATCGAATGCGGGGTTGGGGGAAAAAAGAAGAGTAAGAAAGCCCTGCCTTTTTCTTTTTTTTTTTTTTTCACGCCCCCTCCCTTTGGGGGGGGTGGGTTGTTGTGGCATCGGGGGAGATCCCGGTTATTGTGCGCTTCCCCATCCAGCGAGATAATTCTGTGAATGGAACTGTGCGTGAGCATCTTGTCTGGCGGCGCGGCTGGTGTGTGCTGCTCCCCGTGCCGCGGGCGCGCGGCGGCGGCGGCGGCGGCGGCGGCGGCGGCGGCGGCGGCGG
>NW_007233014.1:472840-584419 GCF_000164805.1 Carlito syrichta
GCGGCCGTCGGCGCAGCAGCATGCCCGCGAGCCGGCGGCGGGAAGGAGCGCGCCGCGACCCGCTCTAGATGGTAAGGCGGCCGCGGACCGGCGGAGGGACCGGCGGAGGGACCGGCGGGCGGGCGGGCGGGCGGCGCTCGGTGGCCGGCCTGCTGCGGCCCGCGCCGGGGCATGCTCCTGCTCTCAGCCTCTGCAGTGTCCGCTGTCACTTTGCAATAACTTTCAGATATTGACGTCCCTCGACGGGTAAGGCGCCCGATGGTGGGAGTGGGTTTTTTTGGGGAAAAGGCTCCCTTGACCAAAACAATCTAGCAACGAAAAAAAGAAATCGGCAGGACCTTTTGATTCTGAACTTCAGCCCATGACTCTAGAAACGTGCTTTAATAGGAATATTTTTTAACTTGGAAGTGAATTTGGGGAGGGGGGCTCGCTTCCTTTCGCCCACCGAGTTACAGACACAAATGCTCCACCCTCCTCCCCGTCCCCAAACGTTTTTGTAAAGAATCGGCATTTTTCTACTTTCCGGTGTCCGTTCTTCCAAGATCCGTTTTTCCCTTCCTCCCCTCTCAGACCTCTTTATTTGAAACAAAACAAAACTTTGCTGGTGGTGCGGATGCGGGCCGTGGGGTGTAAACGGGCAGTTCCTCCCGCCTTCTTTCTTCATTTCTCCTCCACATGATTGTCATTTCATGCTAAAAGGAAAGGACACGCTCAGGCTTTGGGGCAATTTGGGGAAGCATATTTTTGTGTTGGTGTTGTTTTGGTTTGTTTGCTTGTTTTTTGATCCCACAGAACTTTGTAGCGCTCGATCACCTTTTGATTTTTTATGGAAATGTGCTAAGCGTGGTGTACTTCTGACAAATCGGAGCGCTCTGGGGATGAATTCGGAACGGTGCGATGGAACAGCAAATAACCGGAAGGCGTTTCTTGGGAACGGTTTTTAGTTTGAAGAAATTCAAGAAATGGCTCTTTTCTTTTTCAAGGAGGAGGAGGTTTGTGTAGAATGTGTTGGCTCATCTTTCTGTTGCCTCTTTCTTTGGTCTTTTGAGAAAGCCAGCAAATAAATTCCTAGTCAAAGTTGCCCATCCTGTTTGCTGCACTTTATAAGTTATTGTTGCTGAATGATTGGGAGCTGTCCATCAGCAACAGAGAACTTGCAGTTTACTTAAGAAATTGCATGTGTGACAAAAGCAGCTGCCAGGAGTGTGGTGGTCCGCGTGAATAGAGGGAGGGAAGGCAATTAGGAGGCTGTGTGGTTGGGGCTTTTTACTTGTCAAACTGGAGGCTCATTGCTTTTGTTACTGCCTTGTAAAGGGAAATGGCAAGGTTTTGTTTTGGTATTAAGGGCCTTAAAGATTGCTGCCTGACGCTTACACAGGAAGGCCAGATAAGTCCAGAAAGAGGGGCCACGAAGCAGTATTTTTAAAAAGACGAAAAGAAGAAAATGAAGAATTCCCACTTTGGGGGGTATCTTTAAGCCCTTCCAGCCCTTGTTTTTGTTGATTTGGGGGGTTGGGGGCGATTAACTTGTCCCGTGTATTAACAGATTGCTTAAAGACCTACATCATGAAAACAATCCTGTGGGTTTGGAGATAAACAGATGGACAATCAGTTCAGTAAATTAAAAACATCCCCTCCGTGTTAGCTGTCCTGCCGCCAGAAGAAACCATATCTTTGCCACTGGTCTTGCTTCAAGCAACACAGGTCCAAGATCCCCTGTGGGTGCAGGGGTGTTTTCTTACCTGCATGCAAATTAGGGTTGTATATTTGCTTTTGAAGAGGGTGAAATGATTTAACGCTTGAGGTGGAAAGGACGGGAAAAAGACTGGATGAGTTTTGTCCTCTGCAACTTTTTCTGTCTTTAATCCCTCCTTGAGTAGTCATCCTCCCACACTCCCCACCTTCATGTAAAAGAGGACGATTTCAGGCCTGTGATGTCTGAGTGTCTCAACTCAAGTTAAGTTAAACCCACACAAATGTACCCGGCCCTGGATCCCATAAGAGCCCCAGGAAAAGTAAGTTGGGTTTGTGGGATTCAGCGATAGTCTTTGCATCCCTCTGCCTATTCCCTTTCTCTCTCTCTCTCTCTCTCTCTCTCTCTCCCCCACCCTTTCTCCCCCCCACCTCTCCCCCTTTCCCTCTCTCCCTCCTCCCGCCCCCTCTCTCTCTCTCTCTCCCTTTCTCTTTTTCTGGGGGAAAGCTCACAAGACTCAATAGTTGAAAAAATCGAATTAGCGTTATGACTAGCATTCTGACTGTTGGAATGCCAGGTGAATACAAGGAGCTTAGTTTGTTCTGCTTCCAGAGAGGTCAGTTGAAAATCTTTCAGGCACAGTCTCTTACTCTGGAAGGAAGAGAGGGTGTGTGTGCGCGTGGCAGGCAAGGCCCTGCAAAGTGTCACTTCCGTGTCACCCTGACAAGAAAATATCCTTTCCTCCTCCCTCCTCTCTCCCACTGCAGCCCTCTCCCTAAGAAATTTGTTTTGAGGGATTTGACAATCTTGCAGATAAAGTGCCTGCCTACTGCATTCAGTTGATCATTTTCCCTCATGGCTGACCATAATTTCTTTGCTACTCTTAGCGGCAGCTCTGTCCCTGCTGCCCAAGGTAACGGGAGAGGGAGGGGGACTTGACTTAGGTGCCCTGAGCTGGCTGGGGAAAATGGGCCTTCCCCCTTCCTTCATGGATTCTGTAATGGTAAAGATTAGAAACTAGAAGTTTTTTTAATAAAATTTTTTTTTTTAATTAAGTCTTCAACCAACTGAACCAGATTATCAGTAGATTTTTAAATTTTAAAGATTTTTTAAAGGGATGTTTATGCAGGAGGAAGAATTAACAAAATAATTCTAGGCAATGAGTGAGACCTTTAAGCATTTTAAGTCTACCAGGCCGGAAATCTGGAGCCATTTCGATCTTTTAAGATGCTTTTTTTCAGCTCTTTAAGTGAAAGATTTAAAGGGAGGGGAAGCTGGGAGGAAAAAGAAAAGTGAGAAAAGCAGAAAGGGAGGAGGAAAAAACTGGCCCAGTCCCATCTTGAAGGTGCAGAGAAAGTTTTTTTAGAGGTGGAGAGAAGGAAAACCGAAGCTGTTATGTACCCTAGGGATACAGTGTTAGTGGGAATGGAAGATTTGAGTGGTAAGGGAGGTGCAGTGGCCTCTGGGGTCTCTCTGTTCCAGCAGTTGGGCGGTTGGCACCTCAATTTGAATTGCTGGGTGAGTAGTGGGGTGGTGGTGTGGTGGTGTGGTGGTGGTGGCGGCGGTGGTGGTGGCGGCGGCGGTGGCGGCAGCGGCGTGTGTGTGTTTGTGTCTGTGCCTATGGTCTTGACCATTGAAACGCTGCAATTTTTTTTTTTGGTGGGAAGGAAAAAACAAAACAAGAATAAATGATCGACTTAGACTCTGCCCTTTACATACTTTTTACAGCAGCTTTTTGGGGAGGGGGGCGAAAGGGTTAAAAAAGATGGGGAGGAGAGAGCCTGACTTTCATCACAGTCCTTATAGTTCTGTGGCAAGGCAGACCCGGCTCCCCAAGTACGGGCGAGCTGGAATTTAGGAAGGGATGGTGCGGCTTGGGATTTCTTCTAATAATTTTTTTCTTCACCCACCAGGGTGGGCTCCAGCAGAAGAGAGAGAAGGAAAAATGACATTGCCTCATAGAGGAACATACTTTCAAAACTTGAAACAGTTTTGAGCAATAAGGCTTTTACAGTAGCAGGGCTTGTGTCAACTGTATATTTTGGTTTCATATTTAATGCTAACTTTCTGTTGCTCTGTCTTCAGTTGTATTTATTTTCAGTCTCCAGATTTGTATGTCGGCCTTTTAAGGGCTATGGTCTTGCTTGTGGTATGTGTATTTTCTAAACTTAATAAAAAATATGTCTTGGAAATCTGAGCAGAGAGACCAGTGACAGCTCATTGTGCTGTTAATGATTAGGAAGAAGGCCCTTTAAGATATATTATACTCTGTTCAACTGCTGGATCATATCTTTTGCCACAAGCCGTAAGGGCATTCTCATGAATTTGGAAGCAATTCCTTAATTATCTTTATTAATACTTTTATTATTTGTGATGCTATTGTGTGGCCAAACAGAAACACAGTAGTGGATCAGCTCTTTGATCCAATTTTTGGGGCGAGGGAATGAAATATACTATAGACTCACAAGAAGCCTTATGTTTTCAGAATCATGAATCAAATCCCATGTGTCATGTTTTAATAAAAGTAGATTGTTTTCTAGTTGAGCATACATGAACGACGGTTGTTTAAGTCTTGGTTTTCCTCTCTAGTTGTGTGCAGCTTTCTAGTTCAATCCAAGATTGTATAAACTGTAAAAGAATTGTGGGGAAGAGAGCACAGTCTGTTGCTGCAAACGTGTAAGTTATGCTGCTGCAAATTTCACACCCAGTACAGTTTTCCATTTTGAGGTTCCTGAGGGGTTCCAGACCCTGGTTTACCCAAGTTACATAATAGCAGTCCTGTTGCTTTGGTGGGAATCAACCTCTATTCTTGATGTCTTATGAGGAGGCAGTTGCTTTAGAAGGATACATTTCCGACTCCGATGATACAGATGTTAGGATCTTGCTGTTGTCATAACAGGCTACTGTATCGCATTTTCTGGAAACAACAGAGCCTGCAAGTTTGTTTAAGGGAAACCTCCCCTTTGTGGTCTGAGGTTGGTGGGGGCCTGGTTAAACTATGTAATGGAATTCTTTCCTTCTGCAGTCTTTTGGAATATGATGAAATCCTGACATGCCCTTCAGATTACATACCTCTACACACATTTAAGGATTTTTAGAAAATTGAACTTTGCTTTGTTAATTCCCATGTTGCCTTATTACCTTAAACTTCCAGCAACACATCAGCTCAGATCAGAGGGAGCGGCAATCGTGTTTGCCCTCCTCGCCCCTCGGTGTCTCTTTCTTTTTCATGTGTCCTTTATTGAGGATGTAGGTGCCAGTTAAAGGATGCCCATGTTTTGGATATCAACAGGGCAAAAATAGAGTGGCACAGTGCAGTTCCGCCTTTATGTTTGTCTTCCTTTCTGTCTTTGCGGAATTCTTGCCGAATCCCAGGGTTTGGGCATTTGTGTTTGTTGAGCCACATGAATAAAAAACGTTCATTCCTCCTTTAGGTTTATCTGCTGTTTTCTAAGGAGAAAATATACCTGATCTCTGAAGGAAACAGCTGTTTCTTCAGCTTTTTTGTCAGACTATGGAGCAGGCATGATTTTTCAAATACAGACTATATGACTTGAAAGCTAGGCACAGGGTATACAAGAAAAACAAGAGACATGTTTAATGCAGCTGTTCCTTGTAAATAAATTAGAAAAGGTGGTATCAGATTTTGTTCACTACATCTTTAGCTCCCCAGGATGTAGTAACCATTACGCACTTAAGATTTATTCTAAATCAAAATTGGTGATTTCCTTTCCATTATATTTAGGGATCCCTAGATTTGGGGTTGTTATGTTTTGGGTGGGGGAGAGGGTGGCCTGGAAATCATTATTATTTTTTAAAGCTTGTTTTGAACTTGAGCTTGTGGAGTTCTTCGTTTGGAATAGGTTAGATTGATTCTTGGCTCTGTTTTGAAGATCTGCTCTCTTAGAAACAGCTGTACCCTCTTACCCAATTCCCAAACATTCTCTGCAACTCGGACACTTAACAAGATTGATTATGCTAACGCTAATCATTTAATACCCAAGTAGTAGAGAAGTATTTGGCGGGAGGATGGAGGTTACAGATTCCTGGGAAATTACTTAGGGGTGAAGTGGCCAGCTCTTCATCTCAGAGACCTGGTGGAGGATTAGGACAGAGGACCCCGTTGTGCCTGTCACACCCCCTCCCTGACCTCCAGGCTGAGAATTTTGCAACGCTGTGGCAAGCTGCTGGAGGGAGGCAGGCAGGACGGAGGAAAACCCTGGAAACTCAGTGGTCAGGGGCCAGCCTGCACCGGGGAAGCTGAGACTTACGCTTGCCCGTGTTTTAAAGGCTGGTTGGGGGAGGCACAATGGGATGTTTTCCCTTTATTGGAAAATAAATGAGAATGAGTGGAAATAAATTATGTTTAATGAACTTAACTGGAAGTAATTGTTCAAGAGCCTGTGAAAGCACAGCTTTGCTGGGTCAGGCCTTGGCCGCGGTTTTCACAAAGCATAGCAGCTGGAGAGCACATCTTTCTTTTCCAGGTTTGAGTGTTCCCCTCACATGCCCCCACCCCAACACCTCCACTCCTTGTCCTAGGCTTTTCGTCGTCCTTTTTTGGGGGCAGGAAAAGGTCCTCAAGAAGAGCTGAATTTGGCCCTCTAGACCCCCTTGCTTGGCAGTCTGCTTAGTGTGTTACCAGCTGGGTTGTTATAGTATACAAAGGGCCACAAAAGGGAAAAAGACCAAGGACTTAAAATGGTTCTAGTTAGTTCTATGTATATGCATATGTGTGTGAGAATTTGGATGAAAACTGACTGCACATTTATCCTCTCCCTGCCTGCCCTGTTCAATCATTTCTCAGCAAGAAGAATTTTAATGCCTGTGTGAATCCATGAGAAACTATGAGTCGGCAGAATTTCACAGACAGCAGGGAGAATCATCTCTCTTCCTTTTCTTGCTGTCTAAATGGATTTCATTTCCAGAGAGAGAGAAAGAGAGAGAAGAAGAAGAAGAAGAAGAAGAAGAAGAAGAAGAAGAAGAAGAAGCAGCAGCAGCCAGCCATTGATAATTTACAAAATAAATAAGCGACACCCTCCCTGGGAAACTCCCAGGGGTTGGAGAAGCTCTAATTCTGCAGCCTGGTGGGCAGGTTCCAGCCCATGCGGGCTGTGTCCTGCAGCCGCAGGCTGGACGTGGCTTTTTTGCATCTCACAGGCCGATCTCTTTTTTCTTATCACCTCATTTCTCCAAGTAAAACTCGAATCCTGTGAAACCTCCTCTCTTTTATTTATTATTTCTAACAGGCAGTGCTGTAGCTATCAATAGAAGTCTTGTCCAGGGGAAACAATGCGCTATTAGCTGGGAGCAAGGCTACGGCAGAAAGGAGCAACATTCAGCTGCGAAAGGACCCTGACCGCTGTGCTGGGTGGGTTCTGCCTGACTGCGAGGGGAGAGGGAAGAGGGCAGAAGGATGAGGGCTGGAGCAAGATGCCTTGACGAAGCCCATTTGGGGCCACAGGAGAAAGTTGCCTCTGCTAACCTCTCCCTCTGTATATGTAAGAGGCACACAGGATGCAAAAGCAAGTAAGCAAGTGTTGACTGGCTTAATTGGGATGGAATTGTGCGTGCAGGCCTGGATCCAGTTTGCTCTGGGTGTGTCTCTTGTAGTCATTTTGGCAGCAGAAGTAGTTGCTAACTGTTGTGGGGGGTCATAGGTTGTTGGGGTCACCAGGGTTACGTTGGCCGACTATCCATCACCCTCTGGGTTCATTGCCTGAAAAAACAGGACTAGTTGAGTCACCAAAGGGTGATTGATGGGTAAGAAATGGCCCTTCCTTCATTTCATCCCCAACCCCTCCTCTTTCCCAACTTGCTACCGCTCCAGTGACGTGAAACATCTATTAACGTGTTGCTAGTTGTCATTGGCCTTGCTGCAGCCATAGCAAATGGCATCTGGAAAAATGCTTGGGGATGAGCTATCAACCCATTTAAAAAATGTAAACCTGGAGTGAAAAGTGCCCCTTCCTGATGAGGTTTTCAGCCCCTGGGAGGGCTGGTAAGTTAAGACCACCGAAGAACTTCCATGCCCACCCCGAGGAGGGAAAACGGCTGACAAATGCTCCTCTGTGCTGCTTTTGTTTTATTGTGCTGGGCTCCTAAAGCCACTTTCTGGCCCCATTTTCCTTCTGCAGAAAAGGAGAGCAATGGGGGCGTATTGAAGAGGAGGGCTGAGGGAGAGAGACCAGTGCCAGCAATGGCTCTATTTGTTTTCAGTGTCTGTTGATTAATAGGTTGCAGAGGTGAATGGCTAGCTTTCATTCCCTCTAGGTTGCCCACAGTTTTTGGGGGTTGGGGTGAGAGGGGGGCTAGCAGAGGGATCTAGGAGTGCCTTATCAATCTCGCACTTGCCAAGTTCCAAATGACGGCCAGCATTCGGATGGGTGTGTGGGCGCCTGGCGATGAGGGTGGCACAGCCAAGTTGCAGAACACTATGCTTAAGGGTTCTTGAAAGGTCAAAGGTCAGCCACAGGGGCTCCCCTCCCCACTGCCCCCCACTGTAGCTCAATGAATACGATGAATGCTTCTGGTGGAAAGGCTTTGTGTGCTTTGAGGGCTGTTAAAGACCTTTTCTTTATAATTTAACTATTCAATGTTCAAACCCATGGAGCCTAGGCAACAGAACAGGGGGGAAGGCTTTGCTTTGGGAAATGGCAATTTTTCCAGGTAGAAAGCACAAACCCCTTAATGATTTAAAGTCAGTTGAGGATTTGGGTTCCTTTTAAATAGCTATTGTTTACTTCATTTAATAGGTTCAGGGTTTTAGCCAATTTTTTCTGTAGTTTTTCGTCAGCCCAGAACCGACCGCATATAGTGTTTTTATCATCGGAATCCTGCTGGGCCCTGAGACTGCACGTTTGTATTTGAGAAGCAGAAACATCCTATTAAATATCTTTGCTCCCCAGCCCTCAGTCCCTCTCCCATAATCAACCAAATGCTGTAAAAATCTGCTAAGAGCACTCAGTGCCCTATGGCAAGGGTATGCCTGGCTAGGGCAGGGAACTCTGAGCGGCTCCTGATTTTGGTGTTGAGGAGCATTGTTTGCTGAAACTGGTCTAGGCTGCAAGTGATTGGTAGATGGGAATTTGAGGACTGGTTCCCACTGAGAGTCCTGAAGCATCTGTCTCTAAATGGGAAGGTTGGTGAAGGCTGATCTCATTGGGTGCATCTCACGACATCAGCCTGACAGTTAACCCCATCTCAATAATGAGAATCTCTGCAGATGCAGGAGTAGGGCAGTGGAGGCTGTCAGGTGAGGCTGCATGCAAGGCTTGGAAACACCACTGTCCCAAGGCATGTGTCCTGGGGAAAATGTCTTTGCCTGTGGTGTGGAACTGATAACAAATACCAGCTACTTCACAGGCTTGTGAGGATTTGCTAGAATAAAGTGTGCCACACACTCAACACGGAGGCATGCACAGAGCCAAGGCACCACTAAATATGTCTGAACTGTGCTGGTGTGAATTATAGAGCTTCAGTCTCCATCCGACCCTCAGATCGTCTACACGAGGGGCTCTGAATGATTCTATCGAGAAGTTTGAGGTGCCGATGGCAGCGGTGTATCTGGACAACTGTGGTGTTAACAGTTTTGAAATTATGTGGGATATTTTATGAATGTTTGCTGTTTTTGTGACTCAGATTCATGGTTTTCATCAAGTTTTCTCAGGTTCCTCATGCAACTTTCCCTGATCATCGCTACCATGACACTCTCTGGGAGTAATGAGTTTATGCCCTCATGCAGTTTTGAAGACATATTTAGATAAAATGGTTACCTAAAAGGCACCTGGTTTTATGTTGAGCTGTTCGCCTTGAACATTGAACTCTTTATAAAAAGATGAGGCTTTGTGGTGGGGGTGGGGTGGGGGGGGAATAAATATTGCAGGCTGTCAAACTCAGAAGCACCAGCATAGATTGTGGCTTCTTCAACTCAATTGTCGGAAGGTTGTCTGTGTCCCACTTACTTTTCACAGCTTAATTTTCTTAAGGTGGTGTAGTTTTGAACACAGTTCTTAAAGACCTCTTTAGGGAAGTGGGATCTTTTCAAAGAGAAGGGGAAAGTCTAAGGGATATCTTCCTTTTCTGTTTAGTTCTATCAGCTCTCACCCTAATTCTGGAATGGACCTTGGTTATCCCCAGTGGTCTTTTTAAACTTTTTTTTTTTTTTTAACTTTCAATTCCTCTGTGGCAATCTCATTTGTTGGCATAGTAAAGTGATGACTTTTCTCACAAAAGATATTAGAAGATATTTATTAATTAAATATCACACTTGTAAGACACATAGGTGCCTGAGGAGGGTGGCCACCAATCATCTAGATGCTCTTGGCCCATAATGAACATGCTTGTCTTTGAAAGAAGGAGTGGAGTCTGTGGCCCCCCCCCCCGTGATTCTAACTAGAAGAGACTAGCAGGATAGACTAGAAGGATTGCATTTTTCAAAGCTTCTCTGTATTGCATACCTTAGCTGTGTGCCAAGAAGTGTGCTACATAATCTTTCTCAGTTTTCACAGCCGTATGAGGTAAACATGTTTCTTATCCAGAACTGACAGAAAGGGAGCCCTGAGAGAGGTTGCCCAGCCAGACTGGTGGAGTAGAATTAAAGTTCGGGTCTTCCTTGAATTTGTAGTCCTTGAATCACTGTGTGCAATGCCAGTGGGCTGTAAAATCCTTTTAAAGTTACCATTGTGACTGAGATAGTGTCTGCAAGGGTATTGGACTGGATGGTTCTGAAGGACCACCCAGCTCTGATCGATGATTCTAAGTAGGCTGCATTTAAAGAGCACTGCCATTCACTTGAAATGAATCTGTGATTGGCTCGATCCGTCTCTTTTAATGCTTACAGTTGTAATTTGGTGGTTCTTAAGCAATTTATGAGATTGTGCTCACCATTCCCACAGGCTGGGCATTTCAGAAACACACAGTTCTAGAAGACACAGTCCTTGTACTGAAGGAAGAGTAGAGTGGGACCGAGGAATGTGCACACACAACCCCAGCAGCGGGCATAGAATGATGGAGTAAGAAAGGACTTTGGGATTCTGAGGCCAGAGAGACCGAGGCATTTGCAGGGAGAAAATCCTCTCATCAGGAAAGGAATCCAGTCATAGGCAGATTGTACCAGTGGCACAGTGGTGCTGGCTGGTCATAACCACAGAGTTCCCCCCTCTTCTTGCTTAGGGACCAGTGAACTTGGACACACTGGTGGTTCTATTCTTTCACAGGGCATGCAGTCAAGATCATAAAGGAGGGCCATGTCCTAATAAGCCTCTCGTTTCTGACCCCCTGAAGTCAGACAGCACCTAAAACCTCCAGTTCTCTACCACCCCTTCTCTTCCGATCCCTCATGCTGTAGAGTTTTGACTGAACAGGGGGGAAAAAAAACTAGTTGTCTGGGCTCAAATGTGCAAAATAATGCAGGGAGAGGGGTTAGTAGCCAGGCCAGGGCTTCAGCTTTGGGCTTGCTTTCGTGCATGTATCTAAGAAGAAGGTGGAGAATTAATTTTGAAATTCCACTCCCAGTTTGGCTGTCTCCCTTCTTTGCTTTCCAAGTAGAGGAGGGTTTCCTCCACATTTCCCCGTAGTCTTCCTTAGAAGAGAATGGGATTTGTGCTTCTTTACTGCAGACAGAACCATGACATCAGACAGGCTCTCTTGGACAATAAAAGTAGCATGAATAGTAAACCACCACAGTAGATAACAAATGATACATCTACCACGTGCTAGGCCTTTTCCGCAGGCTCCCTGGGAATAGCATTTGACTCATGATTGGAGTGCATGTCTCTTAACCTCTGTGCTTGCCTGCACCCATGTGGTTCTCATGGCCGAACAGAAGACCCACCCGTGACATTTGGCAGGCAGACCCAAGACGGGTCCCGAGCCCAGACCTACCAAATCAGTCCTACTGAAGGATTTCCTGGGTTTGGGGATCTGAATGTGTGACAAAACATCCTGAAAGATGCGTGACTCAGCCAGGGTTGAGAACTGCTGATTTCAGTGTCCTCCACCAGCTCTTTCTACTTCCATAACAGATTTGTTCGCTTGCTTCAGTTCATTGCTTATGACAGGCCTGTTCCCTTGGCACTTGGTCAGCCCCGAGTGATCACTCCTGAGGGTCCATCGACCCTCCTCTGTGCTGTGTGTGGCGCTTCCTGCTGGCTCCACTGGATTTTCACTTGAAACTGTCTGGGCCTTGTCACTCTTTTACGTCAGCAAGTGTGTGTCTTTCCAACCAAATAGAAAACTTCTGGAAGGCAGCAACAGTCATTTCCCTTTCCTTCTAATGGTCTCCCTTTGTCTGTGTCTGTCTTTCTCTCTCTCCCTCTTCACTCCAACACACAGTGGGAGCTTATCTGATCTGTTGGTTATTTCTAAAGTGAGGTAGAAATGTTCCCCCCAAAGGAACCCCCAGTATACCTCCATGAGGTGGCAGCACTGGCCTTGGGGCGGCTGATCTTGCCTGCCGAGACCTTCGTGGCCGCTGACTCTAAGGAATCACTACTGGTTTCCAG
Source organism: Carlito syrichta (assembly GCF_000164805.1). Taxonomy (NCBI): domain Eukaryota; kingdom Metazoa; phylum Chordata; class Mammalia; order Primates; family Tarsiidae; genus Carlito; species Carlito syrichta. The sequence continues at coordinate 485,039 of NW_007233014.1, forward strand.
AGCTCCCTGTGCTTTGGCAGATTTTAACTGAATTGCTTTGATTGCACAGTGGTAACTCGCAACACAAAGCTCCTGTGAGCAACTTACTTTCCCTCTTCGCCTAAAGACTCCAGCTGTTTATAGGAATTGCTAAACCAGGCTGTTGGAAGTGTTCGCTTCTTTTTCTGTAGTTTTTTTCTGGAGCATCTAGGAAGGCCATATTTTTCTTTCCAAACATACCCACGGAAAAGTTAGAGGCACTTTTTAAAAGATGGCTTCCCCACAATTACCTATGGTAAAAAGTGCTCTTCTCATGTTATATTCCTTCTTCAGACCCATAAGAGAAGGGACAAGAAGAAAAAATGGTGAAGAACTGCTTAGTGATCCCTGAACTCAACAGGCGCTAGTGGGCAGCACTAGAACCTTCCTGCTTTTCTTTTAATGCAATTCCTTTTTCTTGATGTTAATGCAAGTTGTGCCCTCCTAAAAGTAATAAAAGGAAATGAAGACACGTTCTGAAATGAAACTTGACTCTAATCCATTCATCATCTAATACTTGCCTCTTTATCTTCGCTGGTACCTAATCTGGTTAAATGTCCCTGTTGTAGGATTTTAGTGAAAATCCTCTATGGGGAATAGGGTTTTTTGCAGTTGGATTACTCTCAGTAAATGGCCCAGTAGTTCGCTTGTTTCAGCTTAATTTTTTCTTTGTGATCTTGCTGGGCTAAATTGTAGCACAGCATAGTGGAAGGGGGAGGGGGAAGAGAGGAGAATAATTTGGGGAAGCCTGGGCACGACACATTTAGAAACATATTTAAAATGCTTTTCTCCCCTGCCACCCCCACTGAGCCACCCTTCCCAAATACAGAAATGCCTGTACTTTGTTTTCTAGAACTGCCCATTTCTAAAATGCATACCTTTTATTAGCCCAATTCATCATCATCCAGTTAATTTATTAGCGTTCCCAGATGACTCACTAATGAAATTCCTAATGAATCAGGGCTGCTGTAATCTGCATAATATATGCAGGTGCTTGCCGGGCAGTTTAGAGCTCTCTGGTAAAGTTCATACTCCCACCCAAACCACGAGTGGGTTTTTCATCCATGCTGTCTGTAAAGGACTGTAGCATGCCCGCTGTTTCTAAGAACAGGGAGGGGTTAGGACCTGGGAGTGGTGAATGAGACGTGGGATTTGGGCCCTGCCAGGTTTCTTGTAAGTGATGGTTTTCCTAACCGGTCCCCTGTTACAGCCTGCCTGCCTCCTGGAGGTCCCACCAGTGGGGTCTAGGGGTAGGTGATCCCTCCCACAAGCAGGAACACAGTAGGCCTGGGAGTTTAAAGTTCCCACTTCCGACTCGCCTGCCAATGGAAAAAGTACAGACTTTTGGGCTCCAAGACGGAGTGGTGGTAGAGAAGGTATTTTAAAAGCCAGACTCAGTGAGAAGGTAAAAACTGAAGCAGACCCACCCCAGAGAGAGCTGTCTTACAACTATCAGTTATTTTTAAATGGATAAAGCGGGAGGGCTGGATGTGGGCAGAGTTGAGTGCATCTTACAAAATCAAGGTAGGAGGGTGTTGTCAGGAGAACCCACTGGCCCTGTGCTCTGAAGTCTTAGGCTGCTGGACCCAGCTTGATGGTGTCTTTCTCTGTTCTTCTCCTCCCCACAGTCGAACAAAGTGCCGGTGGTGCAGCACCCTCATCATGTCCACCCCCTCACGCCTCTTATCACGTACAGCAATGAACACTTCACGCCGGGAAACCCACCTCCACACTTACCAGCTGACGTAGACCCCAAAACAGGTAGGCTTGGGGACCAAGACAGAGTGCTGGTCCCAGGCTCTAGAGGACCTGTTGAGACCTCCACAGGAAGCCCAGGGTGGGGGTGTGGGCCTAGGTGGGAACAGGGGTGAGGGGGCTCCTAGTCCTCTCCTGGGTGCTGGTGAGAGAGTGGTTCTCCTCTCGCCTTTGCAGAAGTCCATTTGTAGAGCTAAAGATCTCTTGAGAGCTCCGAGGATCCCTGGAGGGGCTGTCTTGGGTACCTAGACATGAGTCCCTCAGTAGTTTTTAGGAGTGACTTATAACTCGAAGATCCTCAAGCAGGCTCAGAAGCAGGAACCCAAGGCATCTCATGGGCTCCTTGTCACCTTCCTGGGAGGATGAGACACCTAACAGCCTAGCTCCCCTAAGCTGTTGTTGGCCAAGGGTCTTCATTCACTTGACCATGACTTGTTTGTTGGTGCACCCTCAAAAGACCACGTTGCAGGGTTATGTGTTCTCTTTACTGATTTATTTGAGTTCTTCTTCTCCTGCAATGTTCTGGGTATTGTTGAACCCGTTTTACAGATGTGAATACTGAAGTCCAAGGAGGTTGCCTCATTTCTTCAGAACAGCTCACAGGGTCTCAGGTAGAAGTGGCTGTGTTATCCTTCAACCTTTATAGTTCTCTCTTTCTATCCCACTTGTTCATTGACTACATTTTTCTCAAAGGGAAGAGGGAGAAAAGGCAGGGTTATTTAGTAGCTTTTTTTTTTTTTCCTTTTGAGTTGGAGTCTCACTCACCCAGACTGGAGTGCAGTGGCACGCTTCTGGCCACCGCATTCTCAAGCTGCTGGGCTCTGGCGATCTTTCTGCCTCAGCCTTCCAAGTAGCCGGAACTACAGGCACGTGCTGCCACATCCAGCTAATTTTTGATTTATTGTAGAGACGAGGGCTCACCAGTTTGCCCAGGTGGGTCTCGAACCCACGGGCTCAGGCAATCCACTCGTCTCGGCCTCCCAAACTGGTGGCCAGTAGCCTTTTCTTGAACAGGATCTCAATCAGGCCGGCAGCCCCAGCTCCTGGCTGAGGTGGTTTTGGGAGAACAGGTAAGGCCAGCATGTGTCTAAGGCTGCCCAGCATGTGGATAGGGGTTCCTCTTCCCAGCCTGTTAATTGGAAGGATGGAGTTAAAATGGCAAACCCACGTCACTTTGTCAGAGGGAATTGTTAGTGTTGGACTGAGGTAGGTTGCCTGGTTAGCAGCCTTTGCTGCCCCTGAAAGAAGTCCCACATTGCTGGTTTTCACTGGCCTCTGAGCCCCTTTGTGCTAGTGCAAGACTGAGCCTGGTGGTGGGATGACTGGCGGCCTCCTCCAGCCGGCCCCCTCCAGCCGGCCCCAGGCTCCTGGAGTGAGTGGCAGCGTCAACGTCTCATTTAAATAATGGTAGTACAGGGAATAGCTTTTAAATGGTTATCGTAAAACATATGATTAACGTCTGTGGACTGTTTACTTTTCCTCTGCGAACATTCTTTCAAGTGTGCAAATGGCTTGGTGTAGGGTCCAAGCCTAGCTAATCTGTTTGGTTTTTGTAATAGAGAGAAAGCAATGTCTGCATAAAATGTCACCCAGGGAGACTTAATTTACAGATTAAAAGCTTCCTGAATGAATTAAAGAAAATGAAGTCATTTTCATCCACTAACATGTAGCTCGTTCCCTTCAATACTCTGTTTTAATTCTGTGGGATTGTGCATTTTGCTCCCCATTTCAGTTGTGTAGATCAGTTCCTCTCTGTCAAAATTGCTTCTGGTGCTCTTGCTTTCTAAGAATGAATTGCAGGTGTGCTCCTGGAATTAGAACGTACAGCGGTGCGTCCCTTCACAGTTCACATGTGTGTGCCTCATTCAGCTCTTAGGCCCTGTGATACATGAGGTGCCCAGTCAGCAGGTGGGGTTAGTGCCCACAGGTGACTCTGTCCTCTAGTGAATGAGAGTCCAGAATTGAGTACACCAGGCCACATCTCCAGTTCTAATTCTACCATGGCAAAGATACCATAGGGTATTGGGCCATTTTCTCTAGCTCATCTTCTAAGGGCAGGTGGAGGCATTCTGGAGGAGTTACCCTTTTGGAAAGAAGACAAGGCTCGCCTTTTGAAAGCCATAGTTCAAGAAGTGTGTTAGAGATCAGAGAAGCGACTCTCATGCAGTCAAATCATTAGAATAGACAGGGGTGAAGAAACCCATCATAAGGACCAAGGGTGTTACTATTGCTTGACCACCCAAGATGTGCCACGCCCTAAAGATGTTGAGGTTTTTTTCTTAAATTTCAAAGAATCACACCAAATCACATGAGGCAGAAATACCCAAGATGGCATTTTCTGAGACTGTCGGATCTCCCCAGTATAACAATCCATCTGGAATGAGATAAACTAATTTTCAAGATGAGGCTGAGGGAAAATGAGACAAAACCTACCACGGTCATCATTGTGAAAGAATCTCGTGCTAGGATTCCAGAAGAGATGTGTCTCTTCCTCCTTTCCCTGCTCCCACCCCCTGACATTTGCTCTTTCCTTCTCTCCCTCCTTTATACCTAAAATGCTGCTTCTTCTCTCAGGAATCCCACGGCCTCCACACCCTCCAGATATATCCCCGTATTACCCGCTATCGCCTGGCACCGTAGGACAAATCCCCCATCCGCTAGGATGGTTAGTACCACAGTAAGGAGTTCCATTTTTTAATTTCCTTTTCGTTTTTTACATGGGCATGCTTATTATTTATTCTGTGTATGTATGTGTGTGTGTTAGAAGATGGGGTGGGGCGGCAGTTGGAGGGCACAGAGAAGGCACTGCTGAAGTGTCCTGTGGGGATGCAGACAAATCAGTAGCCATTTGGGTGGATTTTGTAGGAAAGGGGTTCCTGGTCCTTAGTATTCAGAACTCATGGTCCTCAAAGGCTCTGTGGTACCTTAAGATACTTTGAGAATTGCGGAAGGCTCCTAGGGCTTCTACCCAATGAAGCTGGTTATGACTCTTCTGCTAGTGGCATCTCAGACTGGAGTCTTTTCTTTGAGGTGTGGCATATTTGGGGTCACAGGAGTGGGAACGGAACGAGCTGCTGGCTTTGAAACCAAGGGCAGGGAGTGGGGCTTACGTATTACCTTACAATTATTGTACCCCTAGCCCCACCCCAAACATTATTCCCAAGGTTCATAGCAGCAGTGGAAAGTTATGTCTGTTGAGACACTCCCTGTGATTTAACCCCCATCTCTCAGAGAGTCTTTGCATGTCAAAGGGTGGGGGTGGGGCAGCTGGACCCCTCACTCCAGCATGTTGGGGCTTCCTAAGTATCAGCTGTAGTTCCTGGCAATGCCTAGATAATTTGACTGCCTTTTACAACTTTTTTTTTAAAAAATGTGCTTTAAAATTAAAGTGCATAAGCATACTGTGTGGGTTTGTGTGTGTGTGTTTGCAGAAGCATGCATGTAATAAGTGTTTTGAGATTGTATGTTTCTGTGGATATGTTTCTCCATGTTTATAAGTGATCTCTACTCTAAAAAACACAGGACAATATGTTGAATGCTAAAAGGAATAAATCCTGGTAAAACTCTTGGGAAAGACAGCCTTTTTTATAGACTTAAAAGAAAGTCAAATTTGGTGTAGGTCACTCCCCAGTTCTACCCTTGTTTCTCTAGTTGAACAGCCTATGCTGCCTTTTTTTTTTTTTTATTAAAAAACAGATTGCATCGTGTACCAGATACCAACCCTGGGTGTAGTTTCTCTCTTTTTTGTTTTCTCCTTATTTTTGTTTGGAAGGTGGACATGAACATTAGCTTGTGACCCATTTCTTTTTAAATAGATGAGGCCATTCCTCGAATAGTTCTCAGTCATCATTTGCCCCATTCAGCTGATGGGGAAATATTTGAAGGCTAGATAAAAAGGAATAGCCAACTCAGACAGCCCTCTGTCAGAAAAAGTTGTGTGTCTTTCATGAGGATGCTATTTTGCATGTTGCTGTATTTTTTAATTATTGTAATGAGGTGTGATTGTCTATTGGTTACCCACAATTCTTCTTGGGGACTCTCCCCCCGGTAACTCTTGTCAACACTTGTTAATTTGACAAAAGGCTACAAATTAAGCTCTGTTAATTTAATGTTTTCTCACCGAGATCTAAATACCGAAAGAGGCCCAAAGCGCAACTGAAGTCCTTTGATTCACTGTACTTTATTTTGGTATAAATTTACATTCATTATTGTTTTCCTTTGGATGTGTAGCCCTCAATTAGTGTGATGGCTCCATTAAAGCAAGCGAGACTTCGCCTTTAATTATTACAACAAAACACCTAGTTTCAGCTTGGGGAGAGGGTCTCTATTGACATAAGCAGAGGTTATAAAATTTAATTAGCCATTCCTATCAGATTTATGGCATTCAAATTGTTCTGTGTTTCTTCCCTTTGATCCTTCCTGTATAATCCCCAAGATTTTTGTTCTGATCAAATGAGAATAAAGCTTACTGTGCAGAGAGAACTTTTCCCTTTTCTTCTTTTTCTTGTCCCACCCCCACCCTTGTTTCGAGTCTCTCACTTTGCACCCCTTCTTTGTAGGCAAGGTCAACCAGTGTACCCAATCACGACAGGAGGATTCAGACACCCCTACCCCACAGCTCTGACTGTCAACGCTTCCATGTCCAGGTGAGTTCCAAGAACCACGGCCTTCAACCAAGGCTATGGGTGACTTCTCAGAAAGTTCTCTAGTTGGCCACCAAGACACCCAGGGACTGCAGCTGCTTGTAGTTCTAATAGTTTAAAGCCAATGTGGCATTAGGCTGTCGTTCTAGAAAATACTGAAAAATTGCTCTGAACTTCCAAGGTAAGTGATGTCTTCCAAGGTCAAATTTTTTAGTCAATCAGTTGACTAGTATTTTCAAAGGAAGAAACAGCAGGACATGTAGAGCTTTTGAAAATGTCATTTCTCTATTGTCCGAAACTGGACTAGAAAGGAAGGGGTGGAGATAATTTTATTATTATGCAAAGAAGAGTTTGAGAAAAGATTATTGGTGTTTTCAGAGCTCAGACTCTGATCTAGAGTCAACAAGAAAGCATCCCTCTCCCACCATCTAAGGTGGCACATCCAATAGAAATATACTGTGAGCCACAGAGGGAATTTTAAATTTTTGTAGTAGCCACAGTTTTTAAAAGGTTAGAAAAAGTTGAAACTGTCTTTGGTGATAAGTTTTAGTGAACCCAGTATAGCCAAAATGTTATTATTATTTCAATACATTGTCACTGAAAAGCAACTTTAATGAGATGTTACTTTCTTTATTTACCTAGTTTCTGTAATCTGATGTTTATCTTAGACTTACAGGACATTTCAATTTGCACTGGCTACATTTCGAGTACTCAGTGGCCACACATGGCTGGTGGCTTTCATAGTGGCCTGTGTAGCTCTAAATCTTTCAAGGTTAAAAAAAAAAAATCATGAGCGTAGTGTACATTCATATATATGTATTTCTATTTAAGCATATAAATATATGTCCAAGACACACACATATCCCCATGTTCTCCTTTTCCTTCCTCTGATTAATTCTGGCTAATTTTTCAGTGACTGCTAGTTTATTTACAAACTGGTTGGCAGCAGTATGTTTAAGTAGTCACTAATTGCTCCTAATGATAGTTTTATTTGCTGTTCATCTGATTTTCAGTCAAGTTAATTAAATCGGTGGAGGTTTAGACTCTCCTGATGGACTGAAACAACCAATCCGTTTTGATGATGGCACATAATTAAATTAGCATGCATTACATGGCAAGGATGCTGTCCACCAGCCTCTTCTCCCAATCTCTGTGTCCAAGATGGGGAGCCAAGACCAGAGAAAGGTCTGGAAAGACAGGCCAAGATGCCTCTTTTCTTACTTACAAAGCAGCGATTTTGGCAGAGAGAAAGAATCGCTTTCATTAAGAAACACAAACTGTAGCATTTCTAGCATTTGTAATTCTGCCATGGATATCATATAATTGTAAAGATCCATTCCTATGGGTGCTACATCATCAACATTTCAAAATCTACGCCAGTATTAGTTAGGCGGGAAAACACCCGTGTGTTCTCCTGTCTGGCAAGAAGAGGAAGGTTACACTCATTAAATAATGTCATCACAACCTTGCCAAGCATGGGAACGAATAGGGAGTCTCCCAGGAGGAGGGCTGCTTCTGTGCAGCTTCTAGTCTGGAGCTCGTCCTCCCACCATCCTGGCACTTATGTCTTGCACCTGGTTATTTTTCATGTTTGTTTATTCCAGAGGTTAAATGTGGTGTAGTAATCGCAGGACAGGGATTGGGGTTAAGCTTATCGATTGAATTATCATTAGGAGGTTAGTCAGTGATTTATAGGTGGGCAGGGAGGTGGAGGAAAGGAAGGGAACGGTAGGAAGAAAGGTTAGGGGCTTGAGGTGCAGGGAGAGGCGGCCGATTCCCCAGGTAGGCTGTATGAAAGGTAGCTAGTTAAAAAGCGTATACAGCAAATTAAATACATTATTGTGGTAATGGGGCGACAGAAGTATAGGTCTATTATACTTATGGCAGTTATAGCAAATGTAGGCAGCTTGCCCTGTTCCAGAACACCCTTTGATATTCATTCTATTCAGCAGTGGGGCCAGGACTTCTCAGAATTAAGTGATGGGTCATTATACTTTAAACACCATGGAGAAGCCTAGATTGGCAATTAAACAGCTCTTGCTGACACTCACTTGTGCCACCCTGTGACCCCCTTTAGATTGAGATGTTGGAGCTCCGGGCCCTCAGCCTGCTAAATTGGTGCAAGGCTCTTCTCCTGACGAGAGCCGGCTCTGAAATCTGCCGGCTTCAAAGGGAGTGAGATCATGTATAAACCATAATGTGGGTGCACCGTGGCTCACAAAAAATAAGGCAGGAAGAGATGAAATGTTACAAGTGCAAGGGGGAAAATGAGAGAATAATGACAAACCTAATGCAACTCAAAGCAGGATTGTTGCACAGGAAAATGCATCCTACTGCTTGTGCATAAAATCAAGGCCGGCAGATGACATCCAGTTAACAGAAACGTGTCAGCAGTGAAGTAAAGTGAGAGTGAGTAAGAGAGAAGCCCCTGAGACAGCCAGAAACAAAAATTAGTTGTCCTTAACAAGTTAAGGTTCATCATTATATTCTGGCTTGGAGCCATGAAAGCAGACGGGGGTATATAATGAGCTGCTTAGAATTTTTAGGGTGTTTATTGCATTTCATGAAACAGTTGTCTGCAGAAAGGAATTTCCTAAGTGAAGGTATGCACACAGCCTGAGTTCACATGGACACACAGTCTCCTTCTGTGCTGTACATTTTTCAGATATGGGACAGTATGTGGAGGTATGGGAACTTGGAAACATTCCTTCTCCCTGGCTGCACTGGAAGTTTGTCCCCATGATATTTGGTGTATGTACACATACATACACATACACTCACACACACAGTGTTTTTCTCTCTCCCTCGCCGTCTGTACACATATTCTTAATCTGCAGGAAGGGAACATATGTATTTGAGGAATGTCAGGCCTTTAAAATTCACAGTAAAAGCTGCCACCCACCACTTCACCCAAGGGTTTCCAAGAACACATGTTCTTAACTTCTGTTTCCTCTGATGCCTTTAAGCAGTGGGAAGAAGCAGGGTGTCACTTGGGAGCCCAAGTGCCTCCCAAGGGTTTGAGCCTTCCCTGCCCCCCATTTTTTTAAGTGAAAGGGGTGGAGGGAGGTTGTTTCTTTCCTTACTTTTTCCTTCCCTCTCTTGTTTAAAAACAAAAGTACCCTAAAAGGACTTACATGATTCTTATTTTTAAAAAATCATGTCATTGTCACCAAGCTTCGAAACTGGCTTAAATTTGTCAAGGCAGTGGCAGGAGAGGCCACATTGGGATAGAATTTCTGAGTGAAATGTCTCCTGTAGCTTTGGGCACCCTTCTAAAATCAACATTCTTCATTGATGATTTTTTCCTCCATTGATCTATGTTGATTCTGTTTTATAAAAAATTGTTTTAAAATTAATTTTTCAAATTAGGTTTTGTTTTTTTTTTTTGAGTTAGAGTCTCACTCTGTTGCCCAGACTGGAGTGCAGTGGCCGCTCCCAGCCACCACAGCCTCGACCTGCTGGGCTCCGGTGATCCTTCCACCTCAGCCTTCCAAGTAGCCGGAATACAGGCGTGCACTACCACGCCCGGCTAATTTTTTTGATTTTATTGTAGAGATGAGATCTCGCCTGCTCAGGCGGGTCTTGAACCTGCGGGCTCGGGCAATCCACTCACCTCACAAATTAGGTTTTGTTACATTATTTTGTCTGAATGGAAACCATCTCCAATCCACATATGGAAAGAACCTTACAAATAAATACAAGATTCCTTTGAAAGAACTGTCCTGATGAAACCTCATTAGGGCCCCTAGTTCCCACCAGAGTTGATTTTCTAAGAGCAGGCTGTTACTCCCTGACTGGTATGTTTTGGTTTGGATTTATTAAGAAAGCAACAATGTCACCATCCCTATCTGAATAGCTTCCCATCTGTTCATTCAAATAACCTTACCTGGTTGGAGCAAGTGGTTGCCATTTTGTTTTCTTTTGGGCTTCTGCCTTTTCCTTTCACTCTAATTTTCTGTACAGTAGGATATGTTACTTTAAGAGAGTTGTTTCTTCTAGCCCAGTATAAATTCTGGTGACCCCAAGCATAACTGAAAATGTGAAAACTATCTGCCCGATCTGGTTGTCAGATCGCAGATGGGCCAAGAGTGGTTTGAAATCAGCTCTTGTTGGGAAATGCCCATTCAGGGACTAACATGTGTTTTAGAGAACTGTCCTAAAATTGAACAGTGTTGGAGGAGTACACACAAACTTAATCTTTTCTTTATAATTTTGGTAATTATTTAGAAGGCTCTTTAATGATGCATAGATAACATATTAAGTAGAAGTGGTTTAGGAATCATAATTTTCATGGAGAAAGGACATACACATCAGAATTCAAAGATTAATTTTATGTGTGTGTGTTTTTTTGGCATCTTTTCATAAAGGGGTACAAACTTATTTAAGATGTCTGTGACTTATGATAAGAACCAAACAGGGAATATTTGAATTTTTCCCTGTCTTTCTGCTTCACTCTCTCCCACTCCTGTCAAACGATGGGACACAGCAACAAAAGAAAAATAAAAATTTTATTGCACTCCATCAACAGAATGAGGCCTAATGAGGCATGCACAGCATTGTCAAAAATGTATGTATATTTCAGACACGTTAATATTTTATTTAGCTGTCAATATACAACAAAAGATTTCACCTTTCATTTTAGAGCTGATTAGGACTTAGGAAATTGTCTTCTTAGATGCCACTAATAATGCCTCAAAAAACAAGTGGACGTGCCATTTCCGGCAGGTAGTCCAAGCCCACTTTTCCACCCAAGTACATCAGTTGAATTTGTCCTTTGCTAAAGATGTTAAAAATCGTAATGTCTCATGTCAGTAGCTATAATGAAGGGGAAGATTGGCTTTAATGACATTATGAGAATCATTATGTTTAATTTATCACTAATTAATGCTGACAGGTTTTATATGCCTTGGGTTACTTTCATGTGAGTGTTACGTGCTTTTTTTTTTTTTTTAATTGTGTGTACACATCCCTCCTCATTCATTCATTTTGATTCTGACGATTTACACAGCTTTCTGTCTTCTAGGTTCCCTCCCCATATGGTCCCACCACATCATACGCTCCACACGACCGGCATTCCCCATCCGGCCATAGTCACACCAACAGTCAAACAGGAGTCGTCCCAGAGTGACGTCGGCTCCCTCCATAGCTCGTAAGTGTCGCTGTTTCAGTCGCTTTCTTCTCAGCCACGGTGTTGAGCAAGCCCGCGTCTGCTGCTGAGTGGTGGCTCTCGCCTGGGGTTAGGCTCGCTTGGTTTGACTCCAGCAGACACCCGGCCTGTAGGGGCCCTGCGCTCCCTCGTAAAGTGGGGGGCGAGGCACAGCGGTGGAGTCTCCCTGCCTGTCCCACTGCGGGTTGGAACAGAACTCTTTTTCTGTGTGTGTACTTGGATACCCTGGGGTTTGCAACCACTTCCCTGCCCCGTAGCCACGTAACTGAACATTTGGAGCTTTGTTCTGCAGGCACGAGAGAACCCTGCCGAGGTGGACAGTAACAATGTGCTTTCCCCTCTGGCCTGGGAAAATTGCATGCTTGTGAAACTTGAGGAAGTGATTACAAAATCCCTCTCTGGCCCCACGCCCTCCCCAAGCTATTTTTGTTCCATTTTCCGGGGTGAAGAAGACTAAAAGTGGAAGCATGCTTTTTGTGCAGAACTACCAGGCTTGGGTGTTAGGGGACAGGGAGATGTACTCTCTGCTGAGGAGGAAGTTGGACCGTGTGATTGTTTATTGGGTTGTGTCTGTTTTGTCTATATCCAGAAAGCATCAGGACTCCAAAAAGGAAGAAGAAAAGAAGAAGCCCCACATAAAGAAACCTCTTAATGCATTCATGTTGTATATGAAGGAAATGCGAGCAAAGGTCGTAGCTGAGTGTACGTTGAAAGAAAGCGCAGCCATCAACCAGATCCTCGGGCGAAGGGTAGGTGACTCCTGGGGAGGAGGCGGGGAAGAATGGACTAGAATGCAGCAGGTCATGTGGCAAAAGTCTCTGAGAATCTCTTGCCTTCAGCCACATTCTGAGTCCTTGAATGGCCTTCATTGAGTCAGAACCAGTGATTCCGCATTCTAATGGCATTCAGAGCAGCCACAACCACAGCCTGCCTCCTCCCCCAGAGAGAGAACAAATGATAGAATGACACAGATGACAAGTCAGGTTTTGTCTGAGCACTCCTATTAGTACCAGGAGCCAGCAGACTGTCAGTATGTACAGATTATACCATTTCTGGATGGATTCGCCCCCAAAAGGAGTATTTTTCATTCCCTGACTGTGGTGTTGTGATGTTTTTCTTGTCTTTCTCACCCCCACCCCATGTCCCCTCCAGTGGCATGCACTGTCCAGAGAAGAGCAAGCAAAATACTATGAGCTCGCCCGGAAGGAGCGACAGCTTCACATGCAGCTGTACCCCGGCTGGTCCGCGCGGGATAACTATGTAGGTGGATCATTTTCCTCGGGACTAGAGTCTGTAGAGATGGGTTGTATGTTCGTACAGACAAAGAAAATGGTTTCTGCCAACTGGAATTGAGCCTATTCAGTCTGCTCATTCTGGGGGCCATTAGCATCTTGCCAGGTCACCAACCTGCAGGGTTTGTCCTGGCTTCCAATATGGGTGGCTCTCTCAGCATGCAATCATTCTTCAGGGAGGAGGCTGGTGTTTTGCTCAGCCCTTGAGGTGTTCAGGATCCTTGAGATCAACCTGCGGCTGTCCATACCTGCTTACCCACTTCTTATTTTTTCACTGTATTTTATTTATTTATTTATTTAGAGTCAGAGTCTCACTCTGTCACCCAGGCTGGAGGGCAGTGGCACGCTCACGGCCACTGCAGCCTCCACCTGCTGGGCTCAGGTGATCCTTCTGCCTCAGCCTCCCAAGTAGCTGGAACTACAGACATGTGCCCCCACACCTGGCTAATTTTTCTTGATTTATTTTAGAGGTGAGGTCTCCCCAGGTTGCCCGGGCTGGTCCCGAACCTGTGGGTTCAGGCAATCCTCTTACCTCGGCCTCCCAAATTGCTGGGATTATAGGCATGAACCACCATGCTCAACTGCTTGTCCACTTCTTAGAGAAGGCAGGGCTCTAAGACATGCCTGGAGGAGCTTAGGTTCCAGACTGGGTTCCCCAGGCTTCTCTGCAGCTATCAGTGGTGTGGCCTTCTAGGGAAAACCAGTGGGGAGAAGTGGAAAGAAAGCGTAATTCCTTCCAGTTCTTCTAGCAGGGCCTTTATCCTTGAGAAGGAAAAGCAAGACTATTGCCTTGTGTCATGGTGCAGTTGAAGTCAGAGGCCTCTTTCATCCTAAGAGGGACCTGATGGGAATATCCCTGAAAGTAGCCAATGGAAGTCATTCTTGAGCAGGATAGATGACTGACTCAGGGAAAAGGTGTGTGTTATGTATTGTGTGTATTCCCCAACGGGCACAGTGACTCAAGCCTGTAATGCCAGCACTTTGGTAGACCAAGGTGAGGGAATTGCCTGAGTCCATGGGTTCGAGAACAGCCTGGGCAACTTGGCGAGACCTCTTCTCTACACTAAATTAAAAAAAAAAAAATAAGCTGGATGTGGCAGCACACGCCTGTAGTTCCAGCTACTCAGAAGGCTGAGGAGGATCGCCAGAGGCCAGCATGTCGATGCTGGGGTGGCTGTCGCCTGGGCGACGGAATGAGACTCCAACTAAAAATGTGTGTGTGTGTGTGTTCCTGGTCTCTGCATTGACTACAGAATTTGCCTAATTTCCTCTCTCAGGTTTTAGAAAACACTGTAGGGTGATATTTTTTACTAATTGCAGTTATTGTAACCCCACGATTCTGCTCATTCCATATACTCATTATCCTCTGGAGACTTCAGTTTCTTCTCACCATCATTGATTTTCCTACATCTTGTCCAAGAGCTCAAGTTCTAGGTTCTTTCCTGTTTAGGTGAATGAGATGCCTCGTGTTTTGCCTGATACCTTATTACATGGCATTTGATTCTGTGAAGTGATTTGATCATCCACTCTTAAGGGAAAAACAAAACTTGTCTTAAGGCTAGCACAGGCTTCTCCCCCTCTTCTTGTCTATGTCATGGAGCCATATGACTGTGAGTCTTTACCAGTGACTGTGACTCTCCCAGCAGCATCACCCATGGTGAAGCAGCTTTCTCTGCGGAGGGATTGAGATCAATGTGATTGCTTATTTGCATACTCACTGTGCACAAATTATTCTGGAGACTCAAGGTGAAGTCAGACATCTTGACTCGCTCAGAATTGCCCTCCGCCAGGAACTCACAAACGTCTGTACGAATGTGTGATCCTGAGTGCGGGCTGCTTTCTGCTGGCCCTGAGTAGCGATTTCACCTTTCCTCCTTTTCTCACACCTTTAAACATGTGCCTGCCTTGTAGACAGGGAGAGAAGGAAGTTGTCCCTTCCCGTCTCCCTCAGGGTCCCACTGTCCTCAGCTGGCAGCACTGGCCCGTGCTCCACCTGGGAGCTGAAACAGGAAGGAGTGCTGGCACCTCTCAGATGGCACGTGTGCTCTGCCGAGAGCCCTTGTCGCGGACAGTTGGGCTTGCACGGGGTCTTAACTGCTTGGGACCTTTCCATTTGTCCTCAGCATGTGTGCAGTGAGGAAGCCTTTCTTCTGGAGCTGAAAGGAAGAGGATGAGAAAGTTAATGCTCTCCCACAGTCTTGCCGTTCACCTGCACCTGACCCCAAGGTGGAGCTTTCCAGCAGCAGGCAGGCTCCAGGGCCTCCACACACACAGCCGTATCATTTCAGGACAGCTGCTCTCCTGGTTTCGGGTCAGAAGTTCTTAGAGTTCATCTTGAGCTTCTGCCTGCCACAGACCCAATTCTTTGAGGAATCTAGAATGGTACCACAGAGAGGAATTCAGTGTCTCTGTAGATATTATATCCCCAGTAGACATTTTGGGTCATATTAGGACCTTCATGTACAACTGTGCAGGGCATTCACTGCACAACGCTAGGGTATGCCACTTACACTACGGTCTGTGTGGATGGTGCCCCCTGGAGTTGTTCAGGGTGAAATTTCCACAAAGGTACAAGGCAGACTTTGTGATTGCTTCAAAAGGATAGTGTGTTTGACTTGCCTGGGAGTCATTTAAGCAGTGTCACTCAAAGCTTTTTGTGACATGCTTTCTAGGTTTCAGAAGGTCTGTGAGGCATTAGAAATGACTTGAGCTCAGTGTTACATCTGGAAAGTGGTCTGGTATCATGGGGGGCTCCTGAAAAGACTTGAGAGGAAGTTTAGAGAAAGATCTGGATTTAGGGCTATAAGAACTTTATTTCTTATAAGAGGTACTGTCAGATTCCTATTACAGTGGCTTATTACACATGGGTGTGAACAGGCAGTGCATACACACACACACACACACACACACACACACACACACACACACACACACACACACACACACACTCTCTCTCTCTCTCTCACACACACTCCTTTCCATGCCTTAGAGAACAGTCTGGGGATAAGAGTTAGAGAATTGGATTTGATTTTGGTGGAAACTTGTTTGTGTTTCTTTTTAACAAACTTGCCATAGGATTTTCTATAAATTACTTTGGTCATTGTAAAGCCCAAAAGGTTCTTCTGAAAAGTATTTTCTGAGTTTGCTTCTCACATTCCTGCTCTTCTAGCCAGTGGTAACAAAAGCCTTGATAGATGTACCTTAGGAAGTGGAATTGGGTAAAACAGTCCCGTTTGGGTTGGCAGACTTGGCACATTCTATAGAGCACTGGAGAACATATTTTGGGTTCCATTGTCATAGTTAACCCTTGGTGTGGTAGTACACAATATTTCCTTTCTAACTTTCTACATTAGTTAAAGGAGAGAAATCTCTGCCATTTGCTCGTCTGTGTGTTTTGTTTGTTCTTTTCTCACCCCATATATTAGGCCTCTCTTCCCTTCTGTTACATGTAAAGAGGTAAGGGGGTCACCTCCCTTGAGAGGCAACTCCCTCTTCACTGAGTGTAGTGTTTGTTAGCTTTCTTATGGCCTCTTCCTATGATAAACACAGTCCCTACCCCCTAGAAGCCTTTTGTCTAAATGATGATTTCCTCAGTCATGAGCATCTCAAATCTGTGTCCTAAACGGACAGCTTCCCACGGGCAGAAGAATGTTCAAGTGCCTTCAAAGTCTCTTGCCAGGACCTGGAAGTGGGTGAACACCGTGTTAGAGATGACAGAGAAGCCTTTGGGCGTGCGGATGCTGACACCCCTTGAAGTAAAAGCGTTTCTGTGTCCAGTTGAATGTTTACTTCAGGCTCTGAGATCAACCAGAACTAGGCTCTCCTGCCTGTTCTGGGACTGCCAGGTGGTACTTTGCCCCTCACCTGGGCAAAGGACAGACAGGGAGATGGTGCTCTGCCGGCACCTGAGACACTGGCCTCAGGAGGAGGCCCGTGAACTGATCTCCTCTTTTGAAACATTTTATACCAGCCGGGCTTGGTGGCTCAGCCTGTAATCCCACACCTTGGGAGGCTGAAGTGAGTGGATTGCCTGAGCCGACGGGTTCGAGACCCGCCTGGGCAACTTGGCGAGACCTCATCTCTACAATAAATCAAAAATCAGCCGGGCGTGGTTGCGCACGCCTGTAGTTCCAGCTACTTGGAAGGCTGAGGTGGAAGGATCGCTGGAGCCCAGCAGGTCGAGGCTGCGGTGGCTGGTGGCCACTGCACTCCAGTCTGGGCGACAGAGTGAGACTCCAATTCAAATAAATAAATAAATAAAATAAAATAAAATAATAAAACATTTTATACCAAGGAACGTAGCATGTTTAACCAGCAGCGCTGAACAGGAGGCTGAAACAGATTTCCCACACGGCACGGGCCCCTTGACTTGAGAGAGAAGAGTTGCCTTGCCTGCAGCAGGTGGCTCCCAGCCCTCAGATGGAGCCCGCACTCTGTGGCATCTCTCCATGACAGTCTCCTTCCAGAGTCTCACGCATGCTCGGGTTTCCTCCTTGTCACTGTCCTTTCTCTTCGAAGTTGGCATCGATAGACTGTGAGATCCTTGAGGCAAAGGTGGTATGTAGATACTCTGAAGCACACAGAAGTGTATGGGCATTCTGTTCTCATTTCTGTCAGGCAGCTGCCACGTATGAGTGGGGCTGTGAGGGGAGGGAGGACTCTTCAGACCTGGGATAAGGCAGTCACCTCTGCAGAATTTCTCCCTGGTCCCATTCCATGTACACAACCACAAGCAGACTGTTGAGATACCAAGGAGAGTTAGGGTGGAGAGTGGGGATGGCTCCATTCAATTCATCTTCCTTAATCACTTTTTAAAAAAAGAGCTTCCTTGGGGGGACCAGGTTCAGTATGTAGTCAGCAGAGCCTCATGGTAAGGCCTGAGTTCTCATCCAGACCCCACCATGTGCTAGTGTGACCTCAGGAAAGTTGCCTAACCCCTCTGTGCCTGTTTCCTCATCTGTAAAATTGGAATGGAGATAATATTTGTGGTGTGGGATTAGAATGAGGATTAAAATGAGTCAATCTGTGTAGCACACTTCGAGTCAGGCCTGGTACCTAGTATGTGCTCAATAAATGTTAGCTGTTATTATTAGGAATATTAGCATACTCATTGTATAAGATAGAGGAGAATAGAGGGAGCGTCCCCTCTCACGGATACCCATCCAGTAGTCTTGAAGCAGCCCAGATAATTCCTGGTTCTATTTTGCCCCCCCTCCTTATTCCCAAAGCACATGCTGCAGCTCTAAGAGAAGCCCCTCCTAAAACTTTCATTCCCTTGACTCAGAATGGGGACCCTCTGCCTCAATAAGCAAGAGATGTGAGCAGGTCAGGCAGAGCAGCTCTAGAAGCTGGCACAGCTGGCACAGCATTCACTGCCCCTGGGAGGTGGGCTCTCAGGCTGGGTCTAGCGGTTTGCTCCACTCCTACCTGAATCCTCCTCATGTGGGTCTCCCCTTTCCTTTCATGGATCAAATGCTCTGGGTCAGGCTTGAGGATGGCCATAAGTCCATGAGAAAAGAGATCTTTCTTTTACCACCCGCCAATCCCTTATCTTCTCCTAAGAAGCGTGTGTCCTTCCAGCTGGGGCACAATTGAGGGGCATTTAGATTAAAGGGGGCTGGAGGCTGGACAGACTCTGGGGATCAGGGTGGATGGAGATGGCAGTATGGTCCCTGCCTCCTGCCTTCTCCTTCCAGGTGAACCCAGGCACTCTCCTCCTCCCTGTTTCTTAAAATAACTCCCTGTGTTTCATCTGTTCATCTAGGGAAAGAAGAAGAAGAGGAAAAGGGACAAGCAGCCGGGAGAGACCAATGGTAAGTTCCAATCCTCAGGATAGAGGAAGGAGCAGTACCCCGAGGACCACTCTGTTATGTTAGGCTTCCATGTGGGGGAGGCAGGAGAAATTCAAGGCCAGGACATTGTGGGGG
Organism: Carlito syrichta; assembly: GCF_000164805.1. NCBI lineage: Eukaryota > Metazoa > Chordata > Mammalia > Primates > Tarsiidae > Carlito > Carlito syrichta. The sequence continues at coordinate 503,841 of NW_007233014.1, forward strand.
AACCCCCATCTTAGCCAGCCTTTTTTGTTTATGCATTTCAATTAATTGCTTCATGACTGCCCTTTTAAAGCTAGTAACATCCATTGTTGCATGAAAAGCACATTGTAATTCTAGCCGAATGTGTTTTTAAATAACTGCGAAGCCTCCACCTGGAGAGCTAGCGCGGTAGGCATGCCTATGCCGGGGTTATGCAGTCTGCTTATTTTGTATGTGTCTGAAGAGGGATGAGGAGGGGGCTTAGGGGACTAGGAAGGGGGTGTGTGTGAGTGTTTGGTATTAACTGGGCTGTTCCTGAATGTTCTGATGCATGCCTTTACAGTGGTAAATTACACCCATTTTAAATTAAGGAGGTTTGTCATTCTCTAGAAGAAATTAGAAATACTGCATAGGCAATCTCAGAGGTCCCTTGAAGAAGGCCAGGCTTTTACAAACAAACAAAAATTTTGAAGGCTTTGTATAATTTGTTCTTTTTTTTCAGAACACAGCGAATGTTTCCTAAATCCTTGCCTTTCACTTCCTCCGATTACAGGTGCTAATGTCATTTTGAGTCATTAAAATAGTTGATAAACTGCTTTTTAATTTTTCTTGCCATTATAGTTTTATTAACATTAAACACGTATGACATTTGAACATTCTTTAAAATGACCATCTACACGGTTTCGTATGTTTCAGTAGATTTTTTTTGGTTGCTTTTGTTGGTTTTTTTTTTTTAATTATTTAATTTAACTTTTGTTTCATTTATTTATTTATTTTTCCCATAACCATTGTTTAAGCAGTGATGACAGTGATTTAGAGTTGAACTAACTGTGCAAATTGAATATGCAGTATTTCTTTAAAAGAGACTGGTTAAAAGAAAATGGAAGGAATTCAGTAATAAACCTCCTTAATCTAATGGCATTTTTTTCATTGCTCCCACTAAGTTTTCTCACGCAAGCATGCATCCGCAGTATGATTATTTTTTCCTTCGCTTTTTTTTATTTTAGTTTTTTTCTTCCTTTTGCTTTTCTGCTCATCATTTGCAAATCCACTAGCATTTACTGACTGCCTGCTTAAATGCTATGAGCTTCTAACTAACCCTTAACAGCTCATTCACATAGCCTGTTACCTTTATCTGTTCCTCTCCTAATATTAATGAGAATAGATAAAAAAGAAAAGATGAACATTCCAAAAGCTGCAATATCCCAGTACCACAACCCTTTTCTTTCTTTATTTCTTTCTATTTTGTTTCATTTTGGTTTTTTTATTTGTAATTTTTTTTGTTTTTTTAAACTGTTGTACTCTGAGAAGAAAAAAGCATGTTACAAACTTAATTCCCTCCTGCGCTTTATTTTCTTCTTTAAGAAAAACGAAATTGAGAGAAAAAAAGGGAAAGCAGAACTAAAAGAGGAAAAATGTTTGAAAGAGTGAGTTCTTCAGTATCTAACTTCCCTTTGTCAGCTCAAATCGAATATGAAAGACAGTCCTTAAAGAAGGGATACTGCAGCTTTATTTGCAACAGCTAATTTCACAAGTTGAATAAGAGTGTGATTTTTTTACCTTTTTTTTTAATTAAAGAAAATTAAAAAAACAAAAGTCGATATTTTGCAATTAGTAACCAGGTCATTGATTTATTCCCTTTTTTATTTTTATTTTTTTCTTATTTGTATCTTTCTCTTCCCCCCCTTCTCTCTCTCTCTCTCTCTCTCTCTCTCTCTCTCTCTCTCTCCCCCTTCCTCCTACGTCCTCCTCCACTGCTCGCTTCTTTCTTGAACTCATTCAGACCTGAGCGCTCCTAAGAAATGCCGAGCGCGCTTTGGCCTTGATCAACAGAATAACTGGTGCGGCCCTTGCAGGTGTGTATAGTTTCCCAGATTCGCTGTGCTGGTTTGCAGCTGGTCTATTCGATCCTTTCCCCCTTCTCTGGCCTGTTGCTTTGTAGCTCTGTGTGTGGATCTTAGGAGACACGAGGGAGTGGGACACTGCCAAGTGTGTGGGCTCTATGAGGGATGTGCTTGTTCTCCTGCTGCTGCTAGCCAAAATGCCACTGTAAAACAGCATCATTTGTGCCTCGTCGGGTCAGCGACAGCAAACCCCAGCGCGCCCCCTCCCAAGGAACGTTGCCTGCCAGCCCCCTTCCTTGTGACAGCCAAGGATTGTGATCCTGGCCTAGGTAGAAGCAAATGACGTCACCTTCTCCCCTCCTCTTCTCTGTTTTTATTTATTTTTTCATTGTTGTTTTTTGGTTTCTGGTTGTTGTTTTTTTGTGTGTGTTTTATCGTTTTATTTTATTTTGTTTCTTTTGACTCATAGAAGTCCTTTCCTTTCATGTCCTTGGCGAGGGAAGATTGTCCAGTAGAACCAAGGTGATATAGAAGAAAAATAAGCTGTAGCTGAGATTTCACATCCGACTGAGCACGACCCACCATTGTGTTGTATTTTTTGTGTTTACCTTATGCTAACAGATGCAAATACTCCAAAGAAGTGTCGGGCACTGTTCGGGCTTGACCGACAGACTTTATGGTGCAAACCGTGCAGGTATATGACCACTGCGAGGCCTTTGGGAAAAATCAAAGCATTCTGTCCTTCTGGTACCTTAGTGTGACGATTTATTTTGACCTCGTTCCCATCTACTTCCCCCACTGGCATCAATAACTAATGATCCTCATTCTTCAACATTTCCTTGCTAATTTTATGCCGTTTCCTCCCCTCCCACTTTCTCTTTCTCTCTTCCCTCCCCTGCTCTCATGAATAACATATCCCTGGTGGCAGGACTGAGACCACAACCTTAACAACAAGGACAGGCACTTATCTTTTTGCTTTGAAAGCCAGCATCCTGGAGCTGGCCTGGCCCTGTGAATGCCTCAGTGGCCTGCATACTGTGCAGAGAAAGCCATTCTGACCCAAGGTTTGAATGAGTTAAAACTTGGCGGTAATCAAGACACTCAGAGGAGTGCTCTGGGGCAGGCTTTTTTTTTCCTTTTTTTTTTTCTTTTTGGTTTTGTTTTATGTTTAAAAACCACATATCTGTACAGAGGAGCTTGGTTAGCTGACATTGTTTTACAGTGCTGAAAAAGAAGCGTGGCATTGAACGGCATGCACCAGCTAAAGGGCTGCAAGCAGTGAGCCGTGCAGTTGTGTACTGCAGCGTTGCTCGGCCTGCAGACTTTAAAAATACATCATCTATATATGTATGGATATAGCATTGGTTCCCCAACGAACCAGAATCGCCCAGAAGTGTCCAGATTAAGCGCCCATGTTCCACCTGCAGGTTTCCATCCAACCTGTATTCTCAGGGAAGGTGTAGGTACTTCCTTCTTGGTGGAGGGATACCAACTCGTTCTTGTCTCATTTCCTTTCCCTTAATGACCACCTTTGGTTAAATTTGTTGTTTCTTTGTTCTGATACAAGCAGTCTTTGAATTTGGAATATTATGATGGTAGGTATCTCAACACCCCCAAACACGCTTCCCTGTTTGTAGTGCCTCCCTCGTCACGTGTCCCTCCCCATCATGACTTTGCCGTGTGCTCCGTGTTTAGACGTTAGCTCAGATGTGCATCCCATTACGTGCATGCCCATGAGTCTCCTGTGTCTCCTTTCCCCTCCTCTGACGCCAGTACGAGAGATCGGTGAAGTGCCTCGCGTTGACCAAACAAATATTAGAGGAGAGAGGGCCTGAGAGTAACCTGAGAGTGATTTCACTGAGAGTAACCACACGGACTACCCTCGGCCCATGGACTGAGGGATTTGGGGCCCCCATCGAACACCCAGCAGGAGAGGAACTCTTTAGTCATCCTGTGACATAGTAGTGTTCACAGAACTGACAAATGTCCCCTGGACATAGTCCTGGGGTCTTCTCTGGACAACAAAGTTTCGTGTTGAAGTTGACAAAGGATGTTAGGCGCTTAATTAGGACTAGCCGGGGAAGACAGGGACTCCGCTAGGCAGTGAAGTTGTCAAAATGTTGTTTGCGCCCGGTGGGAGGATAACTAGCTGTGGAATCCTGTTCCGGGATGCCCTTCCATAACCAATGACTGGCCAACCCCAAAGACTGATCTGTGGAAACATACAGCAGACACCATTGTACACACCTCACAATAAGGCTGGTTCAGATGCCAGGCTTGTTTATTTTATTCTTGGGGGATGGGTAGTGGTTTATGAATCCCTTTTTTGTTTTGGAAGCAGTTGTTGGAAATTGACCTTGGCAGTTTTTTTCCCTCTGGAACATTTTCCTAACATGGACCCAAACAGACATCGTCTCCTCAGACATAGCTCACACCTTGCTTAAAATCCAGATGTGGTATCTTCCTCAGAGACCAGAATTTTCTTGATGTTTTTACCAGCAACATATTTGCCAACCCAAAACCTTTGTAGCTGCTTCATGTCTATCGTGATTTCCTAAAATGCAGCTCTGAGGGACTGTCAGTGTGGCAGCATTTCTGTCATGGATGCTAAGTAAGGCCTCTGGTCCCAGGAGCCAGGGTTCAGCAGGTGCTCAGCATTGCCCAGTTTTCTTTCCAACCTCAGCACCATTAGAATTTTCCCGTCACCACGTTCCTTCTGTTGGGGATGTTTTTCCATCGTATAAAAGCACTAGTGAGCACATGTCTGCTGCCTTTGAAGGGTGTTATTCCAAAACAGGATCAGGAAGAATCCCTAGTTTCCTTTCAGAGCACGTCCGTAAGCTAGAAGTAGGTTTTTAAGAGGCCACCCCTCTGACTGGAGATGAAGCGGGTGGGGGGCAGTGGGTGGAGTATGGGCTTTGTACAAGTAGTTACCTGTCCCTTTTTTCCCCCCTCAACCTTTCCTTTTAACTTTGCCGTGGCCATGACTGACTTGATGCTAAATTCAATAGGACAAAAAATGTGCTTTAAGAAAAGAGAAAAAAAAGCAAAGCAGTTGCCAACCGAGGCATTTTCTAACTCGTCAGAAATGTGTGTGTGTTCCAACTGCCCTCTGCCCAGCCACCGTTAGAAGGCCCATCATTCTGTCGTCATAGTCTTCATGTCCCATGTTTCAGATGCCCCACTCATCCTCATGATCTGGAAACCTCCATGTCATAAGGAGGGTGGGGGAGGGGTGAGGAAAGCACCAGAAACAAAACACTCCTAGACAATCAGGGCTCCTAGCTTGCCACACAAGGTTCTCAGCTTTATTTGGCATTTGTCGACATTTTAACCAGATTCTGTTTTGAGCCCACCAAGTTGCTTTTCCCGTCTTTTCACTCTGCCCTAATATAGCATGGAATGCTGCTTGATGCCGTTCCCTTGTCTTCCTGGCTGTTCCCCCTTCTTCTCTCTCTCTCCCTCTCCTTCCCTCTCTCTATTTTTCCATGTTGCTTTCTCAGTTTTGCTTATTTCCTCCCCCCACCCCCCCTCCTTTCCTTCTCCCATTTTTAAAATGCATGGACATCTTAGTTTCTGAGCATGTTTTGATCTGCAGGCTAAGGTGGTTTAAAACTCTGAGAGGCTTAATTATTTAGCTCCGTTTCTGGGATGGGAGCAGAACCCACAGTGTATTGTAGTCTATCCCAGGGAGGAAAAGGAGCTTCGCCAAACTGCGAGTGAGAGAGGGGCCCGCACATGCTCCCCGTGAGTCCCTTCAGGTCCAGAGGGGACAGACAGACCCTGAGGCCACCATTCCCGAAGGGCCTCAGCCTCTGGGAGGCAGGGAGGACTGAGCATGGTCCCTTCCGCCCCTCCTCTCGCCTCCTTCCCTACCTTCCTGCCATCTTGCTGAGTCCGCACCCCACGCACTGAGAGGCATGACCAGACAGCTCTGGGACACGGCCTGAGAGGAGTAGCTCGGTATACACCTTCCTTAACAAGGCCCGTGCCATCGTCCGACAGCGGTTGCCTTCAAGCGGGCAGCATCTTGGTTGCTTTCAGCGGCTGCAGCTGGCCAGCGCTCACACACTTGTTTGTTGTTGGCGTGTTATCAGCCATGGTTCTGGCTAGATTCTAGGGTCCTCAGACGAGCACACTTCCTGTATCTGCATTATTTTTACAGCATTAGTGGGGCTGATCCCCACGATCACCTTTCCTACCAAATACTTTCCCGTCAGACGGGGACGAATGGTAGGAAAAGCTTTGAAGTCACATGCTCAATTTCTTGAGTTGATTTCCCCCGACCTCATCCTTTGATGCTAAGCAGGAAAGGCTCTGGAGTTCTCATTCCTGTTTCTTACATGAACGGGCAGTGAAGAAGGGAGATGCTGGTTTCGGTGCAGGGCCACATTAGGCTTTCTGGTTTAAACACGTTTCAGAAACCCCAACCCCGGGAAGGTCCTTGTTGCGGCTCCCTGGCACTTCTTGTTTGTTGTTCGTCACTTCTCTGTGACGGGCTTGTGCTGCACCCTCCATCGACCGGCCTCGGCATATTGACGAGGGCAGGGCGCCCTCCATCCATGCCATCCTTGCCATCTCTCCTTCCCACCGTCTCACCGTGGGGTGGGGGAGGGGAGAGCCCCCACTCCTAAAAAAAAAACCGAAAAGCGACTCAAGTTTGAATCTTGGTTTAATCCACAACCTGCAGGCCATACAACCAGTTATTCTCGTTCCTTTGACTCATTTTCTGTTTTTCTTATTCTTTCCCCTCCCCCACCTTTGTTTATTCTCTTCTACCTGTTTTATTGGTGGTTTCTTTTGTTTTTTGGTTTTTTTTTGGTTTGTTTTTTTTTTTTTTAAGTTTATTTTGTTTTGTTTTGTTGCCCCCCTCCTTCCCTCTCACCTGATTCTGACCTCTCTTGATTTGGTGTGGTTCTTAACAGACAAGCCCAAAGGCTCTCTGGGCGCCAGCAGCCTCATGGTGGTGGTGGGTTAAAACCTTTAAGCCTCTTGCTAGCGCTGCCTTCAGCTATGTGGGCTCAACAGTGAGCATTTTGAGAGTTTCATATTGATATGAGGCGGCTGGGGAAGGAGCTCTGTCTTTCTCTTTTAAAAACACACAAACACACACACACATCATGGGGGAGGTGGGGGGATGGGGGGTTGGTAGCTGGGGGGGGGGCTGCGGGGAGGAAATGTGATGGGAAGGTGGGGGAATGCCTAAGTCCCAAAGAGAAAGAACAAGCATTCTCAGATCATCTCAGCCGGGACGGAGCCGCTTTCAGGCCCATAGGTGCCACTGCCTGCAGGTGGCCTCCTCTGCCCTGCTCACTTACGTCCTGGCAGGGTGAGGCTGTGCCCTTGAGTGCGGGTGGGGGAGCAGGTAGAGCGTTGTGACTCTTCCATTTTGATTTGCCAGCGCAGGCTTAGATGTTGGGCACCAGGAAGGGAGCCACCCACCCCAGGGGGCACCACTGTAATTGTCCTCAGGCCACCGGGCGTGCCATCTCTGCGGGGCATCCCTTAGGTGACTTCAGCTTAACTGTGAGCATTAGGTAACTCTCTCCCTTGGCGTCTTTGCCCTCTATTCACAGATAACTCTCTCCCCCTGTTTCTAGGAGAAAAAAAAAGTGCGTTCGCTACATACAAGGTGAAGGCAGCTGCCTCAGCCCACCCTCTTCAGATGGAAGCTTACTAGATTCGCCTCCTCCCTCCCCCAACCTGCTAGGCTCCCCTCCCCGAGACGCCAAGTCACAGACTGAGCAGACCCAGCCTCTGTCGCTGTCCCTGAAGCCCGACCCCCTGGCCCACCTCTCCATGATGCCACCGCCGCCTGCCCTCCTGCTCACCGAGGCCGCCCACAAGGCCTCTGCCCTCTGTCCCAACGGGGCCCTGGACCTGCCCCCCGCCGCTCTGCAGCCCGCTGTCCCCTCCTCGTCGCTTGCACAGCCGTCAACATCTTCCTTACATTCCCACAGCTCTCTGGCCGGGACCCAGCCCCAGCCGCTGTCCCTCGTCACCAAGTCTTTAGAATAGCTTTAGCGTCGTGACCCCCTGGTTGCTTTGTTTGTCGTTCTGCTCTGATTTTATTTGCCCCCCTCCTTTGAAAGGTTTTTGTTTTGTACTCTTTTAATTTTGTGCCATGTGGCTACATTAGTTGATGTTTATCGAGTTCATTGGTCAATATTTGACCCATTCTTATTTCAATTTCTCCTTTTAAATATGTAGATGAGAGAAGAACCTCATGATTCTACCAAAATTTTTATCAACAGCTGTTTAAAGTCTTTGTAGCGTTTAAAATATATATATATATACATAACTGTTATGTAGTTCGGATAGCTTAGTTTTAAAAGACTGATTAAAAAACAAAAAGAAAAAAAAAGAAGCAATTTTGAAGCAGCTCTCCAGAAGGAGTTGGTTCTGTATTATTTGTATTAAATACGAGCTTGCGAACCAATCATTTTACATCTGGTTTTTAAACCATAAGGGCACGACGAATGCAGTGCCATTACTTTTTTTTCTGTGTGAAACAACTTTTATTGTGATGTTACTTGTTATTGTTTAAATGTACAGAAACAAAGGGTTAAAATGTGTTAATATACCTTGTTCCATGGTGTTGTTCTTTTGGGGGGAGGGGTGCTACTCAACAATTAATGGAATCACCGCGCTGTTGGGCCAGTAGTATTTATTGCTTTAGAGATTGCTTGTTGTACCTGTATGTCGTCCCTTTTAAAATATGTTCTCCTTTTTCTTGAAACTGTATAAAGTTTTTTTTTCCCCCTTAGCATAAGCATCTTATATATAACAACTCATTTGTACAAGGTTTTTAAGTTTATATATAAAATGTGTATATATATTTTTTGTTTCCCTTTTTGACTTTTTTTTTTCCTGTATGAAACCCAGATGCCACCAAATGGACATTAATAGTTGCATTAAGGATCAGTAGCATTAACAAAAGTTGCTTTAAAAGCCATTATGTGAAACAAGACTTGAAAATTAATGAGGGAGTTTTAGCGACGCTGTCTGAGCTATAGTGAGAACCATCCTCGATTTTCCTTGGAACTCCCAGTGGGATGCCCTGCGCCCTTAGGACATGGACTGACCGTGTGCAAAACTCTATGTGCCAAAATTCTCAGTGACTTTCGCTTTCTCCCTCTTATTGATGCTGTAATTTTTGTTCATCATGTTTTGCTGTGATGTTACATAGGTAGATTCGTATGTAGTTTTAATGTCACCTATAACAAAATGTGTTTGGTAGCAGATTGTCCAGAAAGCATTTTAAATGAAGAGGTATAAACCCTTAAGGGCCAAAATTCTGTATATTAGATTACTCTTAAACAAAAAACCAGCTGCCGCTTTTATGTATATGTATTACATATGAGTAGGTAGCAGACTTTAAAAATAAAAAAAACCTAGGCATGTTGATGTTGCAAAATGCTGTATAAAGCTGAAACCTGTTCATTCAGTGCCATTGTAGTTGACATGAAACGATTGTAAAACTGTCTCCAATTTTTCTCTGGTTTATTAAAATGCTAACTATAACATTTTTTGTGAATACTTTGAATGTTTCCTAACAGTTGTGATGTTACTGTTCCGTTTTATGCTCTTATTCCAAGTTCATTTTTAATGGTTTGGAAGCCATTTTTGTAATGAATAAATGTTCATGCTGTACAGTATCTGTAGCATGCCGTTCTGGATTAATAAAAGCAACTTAGTATGTGCAGATAGAGGCTGGTCACTTGTTTCTGTGATGTGCATTTTATCTCTAGGGAAAGTGGACCTACCCTCATCAAGAGAGACAGTCCCAAATGGAACTTGGGACCATGTGATTATGGTGGGTGGTGACTTAGATACCAAAGAGTGATCTTAAAGGTGGTAGACTCCTCCCCCCTATGGTTTGTATAAAGTATCATTTGCAGTGAAATTGCCAGTATAAAAAGGGTTCCTTGGTGAGTGTCTTCCCCCATAGTGTTTGCCTGTGCCCTTGCCAGTAGTTTTCTGTAAACAAAGCACAATTACCGAGCAAGGTCACTTTTGGGGCTATAATCAGTGCCTCTGTTTATATTCTTTGCATCCTTTTCTAGTATCAAGCAGAAAGCGTTTAATTCTGGTAAATGAGACTTAGTTCACCAAGAGTGGACTCAAGATGCCATATTGTTACCAGTGAAGGATCGTCCATGTGAAGGTAACCTAACTACTTTTCTCTTTGAGTTGCATACGGGGACAGATACAAGGATACCTCATTGAAATATTGAGCAAGCAGGTTTTTTAGATCATTGGTTCAAGGTGATGCCTTTAGAGGTATTGCCATATGTGGGACCCACGTTTTTCAACTGTACCCCAGCAAGAGTGCAAATTCACCACCATCACCGTGGAGGGACCACACAGTACAGATCTTTCTAAGACTCCCACTGGATTTCATTGCTCTTACTGACTAGGCGGATGGATGTGTACATTGTTCCATTTATCTAGGACATCTATACCTTCAAAGGACGATGATTTCAATGGGCATGGAAGCCACTCGTGTTGCCGTTGTTGTGACTTAAGGTTACCACGGTGTCGCATCAGGGACTTTAAAGCCCCTTGGAAACTGCTTTGCTCCAGCTAGTTTTTGTTCTGTAAAATCTCAGTATTTTGTTTTTGCTTTGCTTTGTATTCCCAGGGAAGAGTGTTTTTGGTTGTCCTCCCTCATTGCACACGGGCCCGAGAATGACCTTTGAAAACACAAATAAGAACAATATCTGTTATTCGTGGCAGTGCGCCAAGCCGTTTGTGTACATTTTCTCATTTAATCCTAACACTACCACCTGAGGTAGAGATTATTATCGCCCACCACCCTCTGCTTTTTTTGCTAAAAATGGATTTAGGAACTCAGTTTTTAGTGTCTTGTCCGAGGCCACACAGGAGGTGGAGGGGCTGGGACTTAAATTCAAATCTGACTCCGAGCTCATGCTCTAACGCTGAGTTCCACCACCAGGAGTAATAAAGATGGCCTGTCCCCTCCCAAATAGAAGTGACAGGACAGTCCTTTTGAAGGGTTTCCTTATTTCCTCCTCTTCTTCCTCTGCCTCACGCACTCATTTCATCTCTAGCTGTACTACAGAGTTGAGCTACCTAAAAGCATTTTTGTTCTTCCTGCCTGGAAAACTACCCCGTCATGCTTCAGGTCTTAGTGTAGACATCCCCTTTGTGGATATGGTCCTGACTCCTCGAGGGTGGATTTTGTCTTCCTCCTGTGTGCTCCTGTAGTCCATCTTTCCCTCCCCTTTGACCTAGCCATCATTGCGTCAACGGGTGTTTCCTGCTTAGGATGCTGGAGGTGCACAGTGTTTCTTAACCTCTGCACTATTGACATCTTGGGCTGGATTCTTTTGTGGGGGCCTGTCTTATGCACTGTAGGATGTTTATCAACACCTCTCGCCTTCACCCACTAGGTGCCTGCAAGCATCTTCCCTCCACCAGTCATGACAACCAGAAACATCTCCAGACATCGCCAGATGTCCCCTAGGGCTCATCTCTGAAGAGAGCCCTCCAGGAGGCCAAGATTGTCACTTTTGTGTTCCCTGGGGCCCTGGTTTAGTGCCGGGGACATAGTGGGTGTTAGATATGTAACAAAGGAAGGAATGAATGAGGTTGGCCAACTCAACATCCGCATTATGGGAAGCAGATAAACAGAAACTTTCTATAAGGCTTCCACATTTTGTGTTCTCCAAACTACCAGGTGGTGACTTTAATCCTTTTAGCCATGCTTGAATGGAACTCAGTGCCCTGTTACAAGGGCTAGGAAAAGGGCAGAGGGGCTGTTTGAGTGCAGATCTCCTATCTAAAATTTGAAATATGAGTCACCTAGCCACATGGTTACCTGCCCTATAGCACTTGGTCGATACTTTGAGGATCTTCTTTCCACCCCTCTCTTCAGGTTTATCATGTTCTCAGCAGTCTAAGTTACAGTCTCCAAACGCCCAGCCAAGTCCTTGCCCTTCTACACTTCCTCTCTTTATCTGTTTGGTTTCTTCCTGCCTCAAGAATTTATTTTCAAACTGTGCACCTTATCCTTTCATCCAGAAGAGTGAATCTGTGTATCTTTGTTACTAAGAGACTCTGAGACAACATCTAGGAAATCATAACTCTCCCCGGCAGAGCCACATCATTCCCAGCCACTGATGGGACTTGCATACTAGGAGGGTGTGTATTTCCTGTGGCTGCCATAATGGGGTGCCACATTGAACACCAATATATTCTCTCACAGCCTGGGAGGCCCGAAGTCTGAAATCAAAATGGCAGCAGGACCATGCTTCCTTCAAGGACTCTGAGGCTCACCTGTTCCATGCCTCTTTCAGCTTCTGGTGTCTGCCTGTCACTCTTGGTGTTCCTTGGCTTGTAGCCACATCACTCCAGTCTCTGCCTTCATCCACATGGCCGTCTCTGTGTCTGTCCCACAATTCCCCCTGCCTCTTATAAGGAGACATGTGGTTGTATTTCAGGCCCACCTGGATAATCCTGGGTAAACTCCATCTCTAGATTCTTGACTTAATCACATCTTTTGCCATATAAAGTAATCTAAGTTTTAGGATTAAGATGTGGACATGTATCTAGGGTGGGGGCACCCTTCAGCCCACTACAGAAGCATGTGCCAATTCCAGAACAACTACAGTGTCTTAGCACAGAACCTTCCATTATGGACAGTTGTTCCACTGCTGGTGGTGGTCTTGGACAGGCCTATTTGGAAAGTGATGATTATAGTAGATGGTTTTCCATTTCAGATATTAGAAGTTTTGCTTTTTATTCTGACAAGGTGGATTCATGTAGGGTCAGATGGGCCTTTCATGTGGCTTCAGGAGTTCAAGAAAGGAAGCAGCTGAGAGCAGTGGAATGATCTGGGCTTGGAGGATGGCACATCTCTCTTGCTGGGTATCTTTGGGTAATTCCTTCATCTCTCTGTGTCCTCGTTTCTTCAGCTAACAAGTGGTGGCAGTGGTGTTCATTTTCACAGATTCTTATGAAGACTACAATGCAGAGTGCCTGGACTAGTAAATCAGTTTATTATTGTTATAAAAGAGGAAGGCCCATCGTCTATTTGTTTTCTCTGTTTCTCTTCGGGATTCTGTGAGTTCAGCTTTTCACATCCAAGTGACAGAATCAGAAATCCAAATGTGGAAGACATGTCCGCATGGCCAAGGAACAGACATTGAGACTTATCCACAGCCAGTCACTACCTGCAACCGAATGGCTCTGCAACTTAATGACTCCTACTCTTTGGGGAGCCACAGGCCTGGCTGGGGTGCTTTTGTGGTAGAGAAATGTGGCATAGAAATGTGTTTTTAATGAAAGCCCTTTGGAAAGGAAATAAGGAGTAGCCTAAAAATCTCTTGTGCACAGTGCCTGAGGCAAGTGCCTCAAACCAGCGATGGGACTCACTAATGATCTGGCCATAGATTTGATTTTCTAAAGGGTTCCCATCTGGGATTGGCTTCTTCATCTCCCATTCCAGGTCCAGTTCAGGACTCCTGGGCATGTGGCCCATGGCAGAGGCCTGCTGTGAAGTCTGGCATGAGTCTGATAGGCAGCACTGGTGGGTTTTACCTGTAAAGTTAGGATTTTTTTAAAGCTGGCATCTGATGCGTACACTTGGTGAGAGTTGTAAGCACATTCATTCATTCAACGACAATTTCTTGGGGACCTGTATGGATCAAGTACTGTTTTAGGCACTGGCACGTAAGTCTGCAGGAAGCCAGCTTAGTCTCCAGTTTTTCCTGGGAGTTCATTCCTGCACCATCTTACAGACCGGAGTTTTTAAAGAAAGGGACCACCAACGTTTCTGTGGCCTGTACAAGCTGCTCACCCAGAAAGGGGTTCTATGCAAGGATGATAACAAAAAGATGTGCTAAAAACTCAACTTGCATTTCTCATTTAATCCTCATGGGGATAGAACTGCTTTGATCGTTTTATAGATGTAGAAAGTGAGACTTAGAGAGGTTAAGTGGCTTTCCCTAAGGCACATATTGGAAGCAATGGGCCTAAGATGTGAACCCAGGCAGCCTGACTCAGGAGCCCACATAGCTAAACAGCATGCTAGAGGGCTTATTATAGACACGGATGGTCTGAGTAGCTGAAGAGAGGTGGAGGGTAGAGCTAGTATAACCCATGGCCTTGCAAGAGGACTTTGCCCTGGGACCACCAGGTGTTGTCTCTAACCATCTGTGTATGGAGAGGTTTGTTTTTTTTTTTATTCTAGTATCTGTGCATGTAATAATAACAGTTAAAATTCCATGGATTGAGCCATTTTAGACTCAGTGTTAGAAGTTATAGAATCCTAGAATTGGAAGAAAATTAGAAGTGTTTGTATTCTAATATTATATATACATATTATATGGGTTTTTTGGGTTGTGGGTTGCAATCTAGCAATAGGTCAGGAGATCAGTTTGGTGGATCAAAGCCAATATTTTTAAAACATAAAATTGAATGGAATAAAAATAGAATCTATTACTGCATGTGTGTACTGCATTATGTAAGATTGTTCTTACTGTGGTTAGAATAAAGTTTAAGAGCCAAGTCTGAACATTGATATTAGCTATAATATACTGAATATAATAATTTTCATACGCGAAATGCAGTATGCATGGTGTATAAAATGTAGTTAACAGAATAAAGTTTATTGGTGAACACTCACTAAGTATGTTACACCAGTATTTTCCAAAATGGGCATCCTGGAGCACTGAGTCCTATGGAGTCCTCTTGGTCAAGTCTGTTTGGGAAACACTTCATACTATGCCTCCTCTCAGAGTTTCAAAATGCTCCTTAATTTATAAGGCTCAGTGGAAGTCTGCCATAAAGAATCCTCTTTCACACTGCATACAGTATTTTTCAAGTGTAATTGACCATTGAAGACTTTTTGAAAGAGTAATGCTTATTGATTTCTGAATTAACGTTCCTTGGAGTACGTCTTCAGAAATATCATGCTTTACATGTATTTTAGCTCTCTTAATTATTTTAATAACTATATATTGTAGTAGTATGCCCAGTTTTCAGGTAATAAAACTGAGGCTTAGGTTAAGTAGTTGCCATTTATTAAGCACTAATTCTATACCAACTGCATTTATCAGCTGTGTACATGCTATCCCAAAAGTCATTGGCTTACAACAGCAATATAACAGGTTCAGATCTTTGCAACTTGTCTCTTTTTCTGCATGCTCCTATAGTTATGGAAGAAACATATGAGTTGTCTTAACGACTCCATTTGAAACTGTCACACTGTCAATTCAATTCCACCCATATTCCATTGACCCAGCCACACTGCAATAGGATGGGAAAGTGCACTCTGTTCATACTTGAAGGATCAGTAAGGTCAAATGGCAAACGGCATGATCGTATAATTCTATAAAAAGGAGGAATAATTTGGCACAAAAATAATACCAAAGACTATACTAATCACTTTTCACATCTTTTTTAATCCTTACAATAATTCTGTGAGGTAGGTATAATTATTGCACCCACTTTACACAGAAGTAAACTGAGGCTTAGAGATGTCAATTCTCTAGCACTGGCAAGAGCCTCCAATAGAATGTTGAATAGGAATGGAGATAATGGCTTCCTTGTCTTTTTTCTGAACTCAGAGGAAATCATTCACTATTAAGTATAGTGTTCATTGTATGTTTTTGTAGATACGTGTTATCAGGCTAAGAAAATTCTTTTCTAGGTTGAGTTTGCTGAAAATATTTATCACAAACTTATTTAAAGAGTGGAAAGGCAAGCCACAGTCTAGGAGATAATGTTTGTAGCACATTTATCTGACAAAGGACTAATATCCAGAAGTAAAAAGAATTCCTAAAAATCAAAAGAAAAGATAGCTTAACCAATTAAAAATAGGCAAAAGCAAAATAAAATAAAAAAACAGGACTAGGCAAATCACAAAAAGGTATATACCAATGGCATATGTTTAACTTTAGTAGATGATCATAGCGTCTTCATTCATAATGGCCAAAAACTAGCCCTGAGTCAACTGTCCATCAATAGTAGAATGAATGAATAAATTCTGCTTGTCATACAATAGAATAGGAGTTCTTGTCCAATGCCCTCAAGATTCCTCTGGATTTTTCTCATAGATTATATAGCTCTCTTCTACTGAAATGATGAAGCTGATATTGGCTGGATAAGGGAAACAAAAGGCCTCTAGGTTGCGTGTGTCATACAGAGCAAGTAATAAAATGCTGTGGCTATGACTGCCTTGTGGTCTACAGAATGGGGCCTGAGGAGGGAGTCACCATGGTTAAGTCATGAAGTGAGCCTTTCAAAAAACATTTTAATGCCTCCTATTCACTTGATTTATAGAATTATGAAGAATTCAGGTTAAGCAATGCTAAATTCCTCTGGATTCTAAAGGTAGTGCTGGTTGCTACTTAAACTAAAACAAACAAGCTATGTAGTGCTCACCCCCTCACCCACATTCCTGTGAGCTTTATGAGACCAAGTATAGCAGGAAATTCACTGAGAAACATGTAGATGGAGGGGGCTTCTGGAATGACCTAGGAATAAATAATAATAAAGCAAATTAAATTCCTATTAATAACTGTTTCAGATAACACTGCTAGAAATCATGTATTTTTTTTACGGGGTGTAAGGATTGAGGTGAGGGTAGGAATGGGAAATCTTGCATATGCTGGTGAAATTATAACTTACCCACATTGTCAGGGTGTGGTGGGAACTCACACAGTTCCTGGGACTCCCCTCCCCTGGGGCTCAGAACTCCCAAAAGGGAGGGGTGGAGACATCTTTCTATCTTTCTGAATAGGAATTCCAGAAGGGCTTTGTAGGAAGAAGCATCTACTCTTAACAGAGTTGGTTGCCTGGTCTCTGAGAGTGGGAAAGAAGGAGCAGAGGAAACTGAAGCCCAGAGCAGGAGCCCCTGGAGTGTCTTGCCGGAAGCCACCCAGCTGGGGGCTGGCAGAGCCTGGGATAGATGTGAGGATATCTATCAAGGATGGAGAATAATTCCTTGCAATCTAGACCAAGGATTTTTTTTAGTAACTAACTACCTGCTGCTTTGAATTCTCTACTGACTTGCTTTGATGTGGGGAATTGTAACCTTGCTGCCAGCCTCAAGACTTGGTCCCAATCCTGGGTGAGTATCCAGCTTTGGGGATTCCAATGAATGAAGAACTTGAGTCCAAGCCACCTGTTGGTGGTGCCACCAACATGCCAGGCAGCATATGAGGCTCCCAGGCATCTGGAACAGCATGCATTATTTTATTTATTCTTCACCCAAACATGATGATGTAAGACTTTCTATTTCTATTATCATGGACAGATCTGGGATTAAAATTAGGCCTGTGACTACAGAGCCAGTTTTTTGTTTTTTGTTTTCATTCACCCTGTGAATAAGAATCTTAAGAAGAAACTGAGTTCCCAAATTTCTCTGAGTCTAGGGAAATGCTGTCAGGGCTGGGTTAGACTAGAGCATTTGTCCACTTGGTAGAAACAGGACTTTCCCATCAGGAAAATGTCAGGTGCCTAATGTCCTGTGGCTACCATACCCTGGAGTAGGGTGGTGTGTGGAGGGAAGATGCTAGTGACCAGCTGCTAGGCTAAGGGTGTTGGGATGCTCCTCCTTTGGTGCCAGGAGCTGTGGCCTCACCCTGCAGCCCAGCTGTAGTGAGCAACAGGATGAGATGACAGCCTAGGCCTGCCATGGTTGCAACCCCTATGGCCAACACCTGAGGCCAGGTGGGTACAGGATGGATGTTCATAATTACCAGGGCCTGGAATTTGGGAGTTCCTGATTGCAGCTCACTGGGGTGAGTCTGTAAAAACTCTCTTGGTGCCTGAAGGCCAGTGTTGGACATCTGAGGCAGAGGCTCAGCCTTGGGAGCAGACAACTTAGCCCTCTGCAAGGCTGTCTCTGTTTTCCTCAGGAAGGGGCTCTGCCCACTGCACTGCGTCCTCCCGCCCCCTCCACCTTATATAATGGCACATTATACAACATCGCAAAGCAGGTGGTATTTTTAAAGACAGCAAGTGAGCATTTTTTTGGCCTAAATTTGGGAATGAAACAGATGGATTTTTAAGACTCTGGGCTTTTCCTATGAATAGTAACCGTTGTTCTCCTCTGCTTTTAAACACCAGTTTCAAGACCACCTCCAGCAACCAATCAGCACTCTGTTATTTAATTATAACAAAATTCTTAGCCCTGTCTGCTGCTGCTCGGACAAGTGGGGGGCACTGGATCAATTTCTGGAGCCAGGCAGACTTGCCAACAACAATTTTCCTTTTCCCAGAGGGCCTCGGAGGCCTGGAGCAGGTTCCAAGTTCCTCCTCTCCAGCCTGCTCAGTGTGGGCTCCCTGACAGCGGGTTTGAAAAGGGTTATAGAGAGGCAGATAAAGGCCGCGCTTGTTGAAGCCTTCCCTGGCAGGGCCGACCCCCACGCCAGTGAGCTCATGCCTGCCTCATTATGGCTGGTGCCAGATTTTTTCCATTAACAGGTAATTGAGTAGAAACTAAAATAAGCGAAGTTTGTTTCATCCCTTGGATTTTCTTGCCGGGGGTTTGAAAGAAAAACACTTTAGCATCGTTAGTGGAGGAGTGTCCTTGAAAACGTATTTATGTTTTCCAAGTGATTTGTCGCTTGCTAGGTGTAATTAGCCCATTCCCTGGGCCTCTCCCTTCTTGTTTTTATTCTTTAAGGGCCACAAACGTTCAGAGAATAGTAACTGGTTTCCTGGGCCCCTTGCTGTCTGACACTCTGTTTTAAGAGTGGATAGGTTAAGTGTATTCACAGCAGATAACGGATTTTTTTCTCTCTTCCTCTCAAGTACACACACACACACACACACACACACACACACACACACACACACACACACCTGGAAATCAACGAGAAGCCTGCGGATCACACAACCTCAGGCGCTGCCCCAATGCCCCGCCCTCCCCTCCCTTCACTGTGCCTTTCTCCCTTTGCCTTGGCTCCAGGTCGGTGACGCAGGGGCAGGGAGGTTCTGTCTCATTGTATCTCTCGGCAGCTTTCTTCATATATGCTGCAGTGTCAGGTTCTAATTTCACAGCTTATTATTCCAGGAACGGAGATTGAGGGTCGATGGTTTCCATCTCAACTGGTCTGTTTCATGAGAATTCCCCACCACTGTCCAGACTCAAGCTTTCCATTAAGTCTGGAGCTTTAGATGGGGGTGTGTGTGTAAGAGAGAGACATGGAGTAGGCGTAGGGGCATGGTCTTCATACTTAGGAGCTTTCGTATCACCTGGAACATCAGAGATTCAGGACCTTGTTTCGGTCTGGAACCTCCTTTAGATTCTGTTGAGTGCTAATGACAGTCACCCCAAAGAAAATGTATATGTTTGGATACAAACAGCATGCTGTGTATGTTTTCACCAGTTTCATGAGTCCCAGAATAAGAATCACTATACTAGACAGCAGGGCAATTTTGAATCAATGTAATTAAAAACAGTTTTTCCAGAAATATTCAACCTTTCACATACCTGATAGAGAAGTCTTTCTGAGGGAAAGAAGCCTCCAGAAATTTGCGGTTGTCTAGTGAGCAAACTTATCTCATGACAGCATTCACCTGGTGTTCAACCAATAATAATAATTATAAGGAATATTCATACGTCCTTGAGTTGTGCCAGTGCAGGGTGTCCTACAACAAAGATGGCCACAGTGGAGCTAACATAAGGGGGTGAGGGGGAGACAGGTACCTCAGGGTGGTAAACATCTGAGTAATAACCTCCAGGGGTCAAGGAAGGCCTCTTGAGGAGATGCTATCTTACCTGAGGGCTGAAAGATGGGGAGTTTTAGATCTGCTAAAAAGTTGGTATCCTGAAGCCAGTCCCCTTCGACTCTCACATCACTGTGCTAAGGACTTTCAACATATCTCACTGGATTCTCACAGCCTCCAAAACTCTGGTAGAGACCCCATTTTACAGATGTAGACACTGAGGTCTGGAGCAGCCTGCCTGGGGCATGGGAGTGGAAGAACTAGGACTTGAGCCAGGCCTCCCAGATACCCAAGTCTGTGTTCTTCCTTTTTTAAAAAAATAGCCCGATTGAAGGATAATTTGGATACCAGAAGCTGCATTTGTTTTAAGGGTACAATTCAATGAGTTTTAGGAAATTTACAGAATTGTGCAACTGTCTCCACGATTCAAGTTTAGAACGGTTTCATCACCCCCAAAAGATCCCTCTCGCTCCGTCGCAGTCACTCCCTGTTCCCATGCCCAGCTCCAAGCAACCACTAATCTACTTTTCTTCTCTATAGATGTGCCTTTTTGCACATTTCCTATCCATGGAATCACACATGTGTTCTTTTGTGTCTGGTTTCTTTTGCTGAGCACATTTTCTCAACCTTTTTTTCATTATCATCCACTCCTCGCCACAGGACAAAGATTTAATTTAAATTTCCCCTAAAGACAGAAATTAAGTACCTTGGAATATGATTTTGTCAGGTAGGGTTGAGCTTTGGAGGGCTACAAACCACTGGAGCATTTAAAGTGTATTTGTTTAGACTGGAGGTGACAATCCTTAGGCCATGGGACTGTCATTGTAATGATCTGAGATACGATCTGCCTAGGGTCTGGTGGATGACAACAGCTCAGTATACATTCAAGGTCCTCCCACCCCCTTGCGCCATCCATGGGGAAAGATGCCCCCTTTGAAATGGCCCCACCCAGCTTCAGTACATGTCTCTGTGGATTATGCCATGTCTAGCATTATTATTTTCTCCTTTTTCTCTGGTGTGATTCAGGTCAAACCCAACATGATTTCTTAACAGGAATCTCAAGGATTTGTCTCCTTCAGTGCTTGTCTTCTGGTCTCAGCGACTGACACATTTCCAGGTTTTATCTGCTGCTAAATCACTAGAGCTCCTGTGGGAGGGAGGGGGATAAAAAAAGCACTGGATAGAGAGTCCATAGACTATGCTTCGAACTAGCTGGGCTGAGTGGCTTGGGCCAGACCCCAGTTAATTTTTCTTTAACTTTATTTTTTTTATTTTTATTTTTTGAATTGGAGTCTCATTCTGTCACTCAGGCTGGAGTGCAGTGGCATACTCACAGCCACCGCAGCCTCAACCTGCTGGGCTCAGGTGATCCTTCAGCCTCAGCCTTCCAAGTAGCTGCAACTACAGGTGTGCATTACCACACCCGGCTAATTTTTTGATTTATTGTGGGATCGAGGTCTCACTATGTTGTCCAGGTTAGCCTTTAACCCCCGAGCTCAGGCAATCCTCTTGCCCTGGCCTCCCAAAGTGCTGGGATTACAGGCTTGAGCCACCGTGCCTGGCCTCCAGGGGTATTTTGAATCAACTTCTCCTTTTTATGAAAGGCATCCTTGTTATATATGCTGGCCTCGCAAAATTACAAAGAACAAATGAGAAATTAACTTGGAAAGTGCCTTGCGAATGGTGAGACCCATGAGAAAAGAAAGACCATGATAGATCCCCGTTTTGTATGGGGCCTGCTGGGTGACACTTTTCTGTGTGGAGGCGGGGGTGGGGGAGGGTACATGTGTTCACAGAGCCCCCGCGCAGTTCCCTGGGCCTGCCACAGTGCCCAGGGTCTCAGGTTCCTGCTGCTCCCCCTTAAGATCTGAAACAATTCAAAGCAGGTGTTAAGCCCCACGTGTCAGGACTGGGGGGAAACTGTCCTGAGTGAGCCTGACCCTGAAGGAAGGGTATGCCAAGGGAGGGTCCAGGGGATGCCCAGTCAAGTGGAGGGGAAGGAACCAGCTTCCTTGCATACTTTGGTTTTCATCCCACAGGCTTACCTTCCTCACCCTACCTCCTCTCAACCTCCTTCCCCTTTTTTTATTTCCACTGAGCAGACCTGAGTGGTAGGGAACCCGCTGGATTTGTGACCCTTGGGTCAAAAGGGGAACTTCCTGGGAACCAATTGAGCATAGGAGTTAAGAGAGAGAACTCTGGACTCAGACCGCCTGTGTGGCTTCCTGGCTGAGCAGCTTGGGCCAAGTTAAGGAACTTCTCTAAACCTTGGTTTTCTCAGTTGTAGGATGGGACTAAGACGCCACCTACTTCTGGGATGAGATCATAGTGCTCAGGCCAGAGGTTGATACTAAGGCTGATTCCATGAACATTCGCTGTTATGACTGTTTCTGTTGCTTTGTGTTCTCTGGGAGAAGGACCCACACCAAGGACTGCCTTCAAGGAAGGAGAAGGCGGTTGCCCACATGATGTGTTTTTGAAAGATGACCAAACTCAGACTTGCACATCACTCCCCAGGCCTGAGATCCCCTACAAGAGTCATTCAGTGTGGCCCTGAAGACCTTTCATCTTCTCCAGACCCCTCTTCAAAGGCAGATTCCCCACGGGAGATGCTCACTGAGACCCAGAGAGAGACTGTATGAGGACTTTGGGAGGTGAGGTCCCCAGAGCCAGGAACTTGTCCCTCCTGTCTCCCATTCCTGAGCTCAGCATGGCTTTCAGCATCAATTATTAGGCCTTGAATTATCCTGATTAAAGGCAGACATTGGACCAGATTTTTCATAAAGGGCCTTGCAGTTGGAAATGATTCCCCCACCCCGATACAACATTCTCATTTAAAGAGAGAGAAAAAAGATAGGATGGATGAATGAATGAATATATGCATGCATGGGTAGGGGGTTAAGGAGCTTGGAGTTTCCCTGAGGTTGATACATTCATAGAGTTTGTCTTTAAAACAATTTGCTGCTCATTCCTTCTTTTCTTCCTTTGTCACTGTGGTAACTTGTTTCAGAGAGAAAGTGACTTGGTCCAGTTGACCAAAGGGCTGGCCAGATCGCCTCCCAACAAGTGCACTGGAAAATAGTTAACAACGCGTGCTTCAGGGGGAGAAGCCCTGATTTGTAGCATTCGTCAATTTCTGTGGTGTAAATACTCCATCATGGCCAATTTCAAGCTCTCAGTGTGACACCCTTGTACATGCAGCTGGAAAGAGATGCTTAGAAACACATCATTATACAACATTGCCACCATATAGATACAATAGACATGCATAACTACCAGAGCATAGATAGAAGTAAAATAATGAGGAAGTAATGTGTTGTGAGTATGTATTGCCTTTGTTGTATTTATTTGATTATATGTTCGTATAACTTAATTTTTAAAAACTGACTTGTGAAATTACTGTGAATTTAATTATCAGCCCTCATAAGTGAGTATGAGCTGGATTCAGCACGCTATTGCTCTCAACCCATGGGATTGCAAGAGTCCACAGAGATACTTCAAACCAGCTCTGAAGCTTTCCCTTTAGAAGGCATCCCCCTGCATGCCCAGCCAAGATGGCTGCCCTTACTGATAGTCCTCAGAGTCCAGAGGTTGAATAGAAAATAGTTCATCCACAAATGCATCCTTTGCCTTGCACTGCTTTCTCCAAAAATGTTGGGCCTGTCGTTTCTGAGTCTGGACGGCTTCAGAAAGAAGATTCAAAGATACTCAATTTTCAGCCTATTCACCTACCTGAGAAAATTCTAGCAAGTCTCACAAAAGGAGGTTCATGTGAAAGGAAAAGTGCTCAGAGGTCCAAAGAAATCTGAGTGGGGAGTTCCACTTTTTTTCAGGGATACTGAAGAGAAGTTCCAGGGGCCGAATCTATTCTCCTGATGTTCTGTCCAGAGGGGAGGGCATCATGGGTAACCTCCTTGCAGACAAGAAGCAAGGTCAGGGCAGAGGCCCCATGCAGGCTGGAGGCTTGCCCTGCTCCTTTGCATGGTGCTGGGCCTGACCGTGAGAGATGGCCGGCAGGGAGCCGTTGCTTTCAGTTACCTCTCCCCCTGCCTCACCCATGACTCCCCTGGGCTTCGGCTTGCTCCAGGAGAGCCCACTGGAGCATTATCCTGGAAGAAAGCCATCCGGGCTGAATGAGCAGCGTCTGCTTTCTGAAGGAGCCGCTCTGCTGCCCCTGAGACTGCCTGGCTCCTGGCCCCGGACCATTGTGGAGGGACAAAGCTGACACACACAACAATCCCACGACAATCTCCTCTCAGCCTTTTCTTCTTTATTATTGTTATTATTACCTTTCAAATGCTCTGGCTCCTTGGGCTCGTTATCTCTGGTGAGGCCTTTGGCCAAAGTGTGCGGGGGCCATCTCTCCCTCCTTGGCACCCCCTCGCCCTCATAGGCCCAGCTTCACTGCTGTCTCTTTGACAAAATACATAAAACCGATACTGATCGGTTAACATACATGACATCTTTAAACTTTAATCCATTTTTCCTCTCTCGACGCGGCGGGCCGGCCTCTGTAGAGGTGTCTGTCCATTGTTCCCTGTCAAAGCCTTCTTGAGTGGGTTTCCCACTGAGTCACTTTTGTGTGAGTCAAATCAAGATTATAGGTAGCGGAGAAGAAAAAGCAGAGAAGAGAAGGTTAGCCCCTCATTTTAGACTTTAAGAAAAATCTGCCAGCGGGTGCCAGTTGGAGTGGGTAACGCACATGAAAGACCAAGTCCAAGCTGGGTCGCCTGTGTCACAAGAGGAGTTTTTCAGGGAGAAGCACACAAAACACGCATTGTCGTGGTCGCACACAGAGACATAAATTTAGGAACATGTTCGCCCTTCGCCTGAACATAGTTAGCTCTGATAATGAGG
Organism: Carlito syrichta; assembly: GCF_000164805.1. NCBI lineage: Eukaryota > Metazoa > Chordata > Mammalia > Primates > Tarsiidae > Carlito > Carlito syrichta. The sequence goes on from NW_007233014.1 coordinate 528,224, forward strand.
AACAATGAGCTGGAATGAAGCCACCCGGATTGAGCGGTGAGAGCATTGACACTCGCTCGTTCTCCTACAAAAGTGGCTTCCTTCCTCTTCCTCCTGTCATCCCTCTCCCTGTGCCAGATGACCCTCTGCCACTCACCACTGTCCTCTCACACTCTTGACTGGTGGCACGGGGGAAAGGGCACAGGTCCAACAAGAGTCCTTTGTGGCTTTCCTGGCTCTTCCAAATTGTAGACACATCCTTTTTTTGGCTCTGAAGTCCCTTTGGGAAAAGCTCAATTCAGGATATTTGTTGTTATATAATGGGCAAAGTGTGTAGCTACATATTCTTACTCTTAAGATGGCAGTTGAAATGAGGGTTGCTGGGAGGTAGAGAGGTGAATTGGCCAAACAAGCTTGTGAGCTCTGGAATCGGACTACCTGACTTTCATCCTGGCTCCACTACTTTGAGTTGTGGGCTCTTGGTGAATTGCTCCCTTTCTAAGGGACTCCCTTTTTTCTTCTATCAGTTGAGGCAGTACCACCTCGCAGGCTTGACAACCATATGAAATGTCTGTAAGCCACATAGCACGTTGTAAGTATTCGGTAAGCGTGGACTATTATCATCATCACTGGGTGAATGAACCAGTCCTCTGAGATACAAGACAGTAGTTGATTAGAATACGAAGTCCTAAAGCTGTAGGTTCTATAATTCTCATTTAATCTTAAAATGGGTGAAATGACCCCTTTCTCACAGAGAAGGAAACCAGGGTCTAGGAAGGGTCAATGACATAGCCAGGTGAAACAAGTAGTGACAAATGAAGACTATGACCAGGTCCCCTAACTTCAAGAGATATAGCTTTACAATTCTAAAGCATAACAGAGTCAGTGGCATGAGTAAGAAGGTATGATATTATTTTCACACAACTTAGAAATAGTTGGAACAACGGGAGTTGAAAGAAATTAACCCTTCAGTTAATTTAAAAAGAAAAAATGCCCACTCCCCAGAACTTACCATTTTCTAAATATCCTGGTGACTTCAGATCTTGGTAAATAAGGTTTAGACCAGGGAGTCTCCAGGGCAACTGGTATTGTTTAGCACAGTGGTTAAAAGGTTGGGTTCAACTTGACTCTGTCATTCCTGGTTGGTTGCCTTTGGGTAGGTTACATTTCATTGAACCTCTGATTTTTTTTTTCATTAAAAAATTAAGGTTTAATTTGTATATGGTATTACTCACCGCTTTTTAATGTACAGTTCTGCCAAACATGTACAGTGGTGAAAACACCGCCACAATCAAAACATATAGCGAACATTCTCACAACTCTAAAAGATTCACTCCTGCTCTTTATATTAATAGCTAATTCCCTCCCCATATTCACCCTTTGCACCTGGCAGCCACTGATCTGTTTTTTGTCCTTATACTTTTTTCCTTCACAAGGATGTCATGTAAATAGAGTCATACTGAATGTAGCCTCCCACCTTTAAAATTTTTTTTGTGTGTGTTGGAATCTCACTGTGTTGCCTAGGCTGGAGTGCAGTGGCATGATCATGGCTTACAGCAGCCCTGACCTCCTGGGCTCAGGCAATCCTTCTACCTCAGCTTCCTGAGTAGCTGGGACTACAGATGCACACCACTACACCAGGCTATTTGTGTGTGTGTGTGTATGTAGATGAGGTCTCTAGATGTTGCCGAGTTCCTGGGCTCAAGCAATCCTCTCACCTTAGCCTCCTAAAGTGCTGGAATTAAATAGACATGAGCCACTGTGCCTGGCCTATGTAGCTTTTTGATTCTAGTCTTCTTTCACTTAGCCTAATGCATCTGAGATCCATACTTGTTTTTCATGTATCAGTAGGATGTTCCTTTTTACTGCTGAATGGCATTCTGTGGTATTAAAGAACTAGTTTGCTCATCCATTCTTCAGTTGAAGGACATTTGGATTGTTTGCAGTTTGGGGGTAATTAAGGCATATTTTATTTCATTTAGATAAATACATAGGAGTGGGTTTTCAGGAACATATGACGTGACTTTGTAAGAACTGCCAAATTGTTTTTTTCCAAAGTAGCTGTACCTCTGTGTGTTTCCACCTTCAATATGTTAGAGTTCCAGTTGCTCTGCATCTTGCCAACATTTGATGTTATCAATGTTTAAAATTTTAGCCATTCTAATAGAAGTACAAACCTTGGGATTTAATCTGTAAAATTGAGTCTTCAATTGTGCTTCCATAGTATTCTTAGGCAAGTTTGTTGACATGGTCCTTGTAAAGCACTGGTCATGGTGCCTGGCGTGCAAGGAAAGTTTGCTAAATGCAAGCTGCATTATTTATTATTCTGTCTAAGCCCCACCTTCTTGCATGTGATGGATGTTGTACATGATGCTTCTGAAGTTTCCTTTTTCTACATGAAAACATTGGTCTTTATTGGTCCAGATTGCTGCAGGGCTCTGTGAAGAGACCACTTTGTGTGTCTGTTTTAAAATCAACCTCTGTTTTGTCTCCCTGGCTCTCTCCAAAGGGACTGAGCATTGGCTGTTGGCACCAGGCCAGGCCAGTCCCAGGGAGTTCTGAAGCTGGGCGTTGGTGAGCAGGCATCCAGGCGAGCCCTTCTGCCACAACCTGAGGCCCGGGGGTTTTTCTTGGCCTCCTCCCACCCTTGCTGCTGGACTTTCTTGCCTACCTATCCTGCCAGCACGGAGCTCCCAGCCAGAGTCACAGGAGCACTATACACACAGCTCCCTATTAAACATAGATTACAAAAAAAAAGAAAGAAAGAAAAAGAAAAAAGAAAAACGACTAAACGAATCAGTTTCTGGGGGATTTGGCCTTGGAGGTCTCGTGGAGGGAAACAAACCATATAAATGTTCCTTTCAAAGTACAGCCAAGACATTGGCCTAATCACAGCAGTTCCCGTTGGAGACTGGAGATGGTGACATTCGTTCCCCCTTCCTGACAGCAGCCCCACAGAGCTGTGTGAATGTCCCAGGTAGCCCTGATATTCAGCAGCAGCCCCAGTTCCCAGGACTTTGGGCATTCTGGTGGCCAGTCCAAAGATAAAACATGACAGGCTTAAATAATCCAGGCAGCGAAACTGAAGAAATATGGGGTGGACCCAAAGACATCAGGAGGCTGGCCCAGGCATGTGGCAGTGTCCCAAATAATGCAAATGGCTGGCAGGCTTAAGAGAGTGGGTGGCAGGCCCAAAGACATCAGGTAGTGAGTATACCTAAGGAAAACCAGGCAGTGAGCTCAAAGAAGTCACGTGGCAGGAACAAAGAATACAGCTGACTGGTCCAAAGTAGGGTCACATGGCACTGCTTATATGGTGCTTTTGTGCTAATCAGAAAAAGTTGCCCCTACTGGGCAAACAGAGTTTTGGGGGTGCCCAGCTTTAGCAGGCAGAGTACCCCTGCAGCAGGACACATCATGGACAACCCACACGGCAGCCCTGGGCCAAGGCCCTTGCTCCGCTCCCCACCACTTCTCTGGGTTTCCCTCTGTGTGGTTTTCATGGCCATCAGATGCACCCAACCCATGAGTTATGCTCTGAGCAGGTCCTCCCTGTATCACTGGGATTATCTTTGGAGACCAGCACTGCATGGTCTCTTGAGGAGATAGACCTAACAGGAAGAGAGCTGGAGCTCCACCAGCTACGCCAAAGCAAAGTCCAGACTTGGAGAGCCCTTGGCGTGGGAAGGGGAGGCAGAGCTGAAGTCCTGTTGGTACAGGCAGGCCTGTCTGCAGGAAAGCACCATCTCTAGCCTTCTCATTTGTCTCAGGAAGAACTGAGAACCAGGGTGGTACAAGGACCTGGCAAGAGCCACATAGCCATTTCATGCTAGGAAGCTGAAGGAGACGAGAAGGGACTCTGCCTGGGTGATATGGTGCCACTGAGAACAGCTGATTCCAAGGGCCGGCAAGGCACCTTTACCATTTGGGAGCATGTGGGGTAGATTTGGAGATCTCAAAGTAGGTGGCAAGGAAGCAAAATTATAGAAGAAAGACAACTTGAACTTCCCTTGCTTTGGCTTCCAGTTGTCCTCTTGCCTCTCTAGTGATTCCTTCTTGGTCTCTTTGCTGGCTTCCTCCTCCTCTTTTGTAAAACTCCTGATATTGGAGTGCTGGGTGCTCTGTCCCGAACATGTTTCTCTACCTGTACATTCTCTCTCTCCAGGTACTCTCATCCAGACCCACAGTGAAAAATGTCTAAGTCAATTGGAGTTGCTATAACAAATTACTGGCAAGTCCATGGTCAAGGTGCTGGTAGTTAGTGTGTGGTGAGGGCCCTCTTCCCGGTTTGCAGGCAGTGATCTTGTATCTTAACATGGCAGAGAGCAGGGGGGGGTGGGGTGGGGGAAACAAGCTCTCTCATGTCCTTTTATCAGGTTGCTAATCCCATTAATGAGGGCTCCACCCACATGAGCATATCTAGGTCCCAAGGCCTCACTTCCAAATGCCATCACATTAGGACTTTAGGTTTCAATATATGACTTTTGGGAGGAAAACAAACATTCAGTTCATAGCATTCTACCTACACGCTCTCTTTCTCCAGGTAATCTAGTCTAAACCCACATTGCTAAATGTCACCTAAGTCAGATGATCCCCAAATATACATGACCAGCCTTGTGTGGCCAGCCTTGAAATGACACTTTCCTTTGGAGACCAAAGAGGCATCTAGAAATTAGCAGGGCCTGAAACATCTGGGTCATCGGGGCCAAACCTTCTCCTCCACTCTCCTCCCTGCTCATTGCAAAGGGCACTCCCATCCACCCCGTTTCCTTGATTCCTCCTTCCCTTGCCCTCACTCCCCCATCTCAATTCCACGTGCGCTTTCTTTCCATTCTGCTTTCTGAATATGAGCATGCCCAGGCAAGTTTTCCTTCCCACATGGATCCATCCACTTCTCCCCATCATCACTATTATCATGCTAGCTTAAGCCAAAATCACCTCTTGCTTGGACAATAGGTTCCTCTCTGGTGTCCCCACTTCTATGCCTGTCCCACCCCTTCATTCCGTTTCTACATGGTGGTCAGGATCATCTTTTGAAAACATGAATTCTAGCTGAGTACCGTGGCTCAAGTCTGTACTTTGGGAGGCTAAGGCGAGAGGATTGTGGGAGCCCAAGGGTTGGAGCCCGACCTGAGCTGCTTGGTGAGACCTCGTCTCTCCAATGTATCAAAAAATTAGCTGGCGTGGTAGCGCATGCCTGTAGTTCCGGCTACTTGGAAGGCTGGGGTGGCCATGAGTGTGCCACTGCACTTCAGCCTGGGCGACAGAGTGAGGCTCTGACTCAAAAAAAAGAAAACATGAATTCTGTCACGTCACTCCCAACTTAAAGCCCTCCCATGAGTTTCTCTTCCATTCCACTTGACTAAAATAGGACTTCCTCATCATGGTCCACAGGACTGTACACAGACAGGCCCTTTCCTGCTTCTCCAGCCTTTTCTCAAACATGCTCCCTTTGCTCGTTGCATCCCGTCTTCCTTGGCCTCTTTCTTCACTCGCCTCCTTATCTGAAAGTCCTCACGCCAGCTGTTCCTCTCCTGGAATACTCTTCCCACTCACACTCACAAGGTTGGCTTCATTTTTGGGGGTCATTTTACTCTCAGTCCTGTCCCTAGCAAGGCTTCCCCGTCTATCCAATCTCAATCACCCACTAGGTCAAGCTCCATTACATTAGCCTATTTGAATTTCAACATAGCACTCATCACACTCTTGTTCTCATTGTCCATTATTTCCCGTCCTTTCCTGCTAGAATGCAAACTCCCTGGGAACAAAGAACTTACCTTTTTCCTACTATATGCCTAGCACTTGGCAGAGTACCTGGCCCATGGAAGACGCTCCACAAATATTTGTTGTATGAGTAAATAATTGAGTGAATGAATGGACACTGGACTTGTAAACAGAGGACCTGGGCCCTATCCTTTAGCTCTGAGAAATGTCTGTATTAATTCAATCAGTGCCCACTTTTTCCGTTATTTTTAAAATTTCTTTCTAAAAATTTTTTATTTTAAAGATGTGAGGTACAATTCAGGGCTAGGTATACAAATGTTCATTATGTAGGTACTCTTGTTGGTGAGGTGTGCCCCCCTCCCCTGGTAGATTCCCACTACAGCCAATCCCACTCCCCGCTCCCCGCTTGGTAGTTTCCCACTACTGACAATCCTTTTCCTATAGTATTATGATAATTGCTCAAGGTGTGCTTATGAGTAAGAACATGTGATACTCAGTTATTTGTTTCTGTGGAAGATCATTCAGTATTATAGACTCTAAGTCCATCCAACTTGCTGTGAAGTTCATAATTTTGTCCTTCTTTATGGCTGCGCAATATTCCATCTTGCATATGTACCACATTTTAAAAAAATTCCAGTCCTCTTTCAATGAGTGCCCACTTTCAAATCTCTACTCCAAGGGAGGCTGATGGCTAAGAAGTCCCCTATGCCTGATGATAGCAACACCAAGCATCCAGGGTATTCTCAGGCTACCGTAATCCCCCTGCCTCCTCTGACAGTCCTTTACAGTTCAATAGGCTCTTTGAACCTCTGTTATACCCTCCATGTACAGGTGAGGATACAAAGTCCCAGAGCCAGAGGAACTTGCTTGGAGCTGCAGAGTTGGGACAAGAACTGGCTTTTGTCTCTTGGCTAGTTTTCCATGCAGCACCTTCTCTCCTGAGATGTGTCTTCTTGGGCAGATTTTTTTCCTCTACCAGGGAAGTATGTTCTGGAGGTCCTGAAAGTCCTGACCTGGCACTTTCCAGGGAACCTCTTGCCACGTTCCCTCTGCTCCAAGAGGCTTCTACAAGCAGTGGTGCTGCTGATGGCTCCAGGTCAAGCTGATGACATCTGTTCTGACTTAACATATTTATTTGGAGAGTCAAGTGTAGTTAGCTGCATGTTTCTTGGCAGAGCCAGCCTGGAACGAACTTGGCCCGTGGTGGTGCCTGGCTCTGTGAGTTGATGCCCAGGCTGTTGAGAAGTCCCAGCAGAGGATCCTGTCTACATTGAGAGGGTCCCACCAGTTCTGGAGGAGGCGGCTGTCCCATTCCTCCCTGAGCCCCTGATGAAGGATGTTACATTCATGACATGTTGTCAAAGGATGTAAGCTGAATGGAGCCTGGGCACATCCAAATCATTGTGTATCATTGGACACATTTCTCTGCCTTTCTGGGCCTCCTGTGTCCCAGGAAGACAATGCTGCCTGCTTCACAGAGTCCCTGGGAGTGACAGGGAGATGTCTGTGATGTTGGAGAAATGCAAACTGCTGCCAACCAGGGAGAGCTTCACTGATGGGTTAAGTGGTGTGTGGAGCAGCCGGGGGGTTTTACAGCTCTTGCCTCAGTGTCCTGAACAGACCCACTGAAAACTGGGTCAGGAAGAATGCTGGGTAGCTAGTGCCATCCTCAGTCACAAGAACCCCTGTGTGAGCCTTTACTATTAATCCCAACTTTAATGGCTACATAGTTAGAGGCCATGGTTCTGGTACTGTGTACTTTGCTGGTGTTATCTTGTGTAAGCCACATAACCAGCTCCAGGGAGCAGAATATCTTTCATACATTCCAAATAAGGAAATAGGGTTCAGAGAAGTTTGGGAAAATAATTCATACTTTTATGTGGCAAATCTGAGCTCTGACTCAAAGCCTGAAGCCTGAACTCACAGCTCTAAAGCCTGTGTTGTTTTGTTTTGTTTTTTGAGTTGGAGTCTCACTCTGTCGCCCAGACTGGAGAGCAGTGGCCGCTCCCGGCCACCGCAGCCTCGACCTGCTGGGCTCCAGCGATCCTTCTGCCCCAGCCTTCCGAGTAGCTGGAATTACAGGCGCGCGCTACCACACCCAGCTAATTTTTTGATTTTATTGTAGAGATGAGGTCTCGCCTGCCCAGGCGGGTCTCGAACCCGCGGGCTCAGGCAATCCACTCACCTCAGCCTCCCAAAGGCGCGGGATTACAGGCTGAGCCACTGAGCCCGGCCTAAAGCCTGTGTTTCGAACTGATATCTAAAAAAGCAAGTTGACCAGCTTTTATTGTGTTTTATGAACATGGGGTATATATTTGTTCACCAGCCTGAGGATCCACTTTTTAATGAATGCAGAGTGCTAGGGCAGTGTGGTGAAGGAAGGACAGGTGAGTAATGGGCATACTCCCTTCAGCTCCACAAGGAGAATGAGTCTGTGGACTCAGAGCAATAACTATAATGGAGAGGGTTGGAGTCCAGGCTTGGCCATTTTTCTGCTGGACGGCAACTGGCTAAACCCACTTGAGAGCTTGGGTTTTGGAGTCAGACATCTCTGCATTTAAATTCATGTTCTGCTGCTAGGTGACCTTGGGCAATTTACCTAACCTGTCTGTGCCTCAGGTTCCTCTGTTATAAAATGAGGATGACAATTCCTACCTTATCAATAATTCCTACTGTTGTAAGAAGCAAAACATGCTAAAAGAAAGACCATGGGAGAAGGTGTTACGCAGACGGAAAATAATGAATCCCTTACACTGGTCCAACAGTCCTTCCCCCTCCCAATCATTCTTGCTACACATTCACATCTGCCCACACAATTGATGTGAACCCCAGGCCAAAGCTGAAAATGACTCCTCCTCGGTTTCTCTGGGAAAGCCAGGACCATGATGTTTGCCTGTGGGACAATAACCATGATGCATGCATCAGCCCTGCAACATGGTAACACCACTGGACATCCCATGTAGGTTAATAAAACCAATCATGTATTTATTTATTGGAAGCAGCTATTTATTATCTAGGGTGAGGGTGGTTAAAAGCAACACAAGAGTGAAGAGAGACTTTGGGAAAGAGCCTATGTCCTACTTTGAGTGGATGCAAGACTCTCAAAGAAACAACTTTGAGACTAAGAGTTGGAAACACAACCTGAAGAAGAAGGGATGGGAGTGTTGTGTGGAGAGCAGACTCAGGGCAGCTGAGCTGCTGAATTCCAGTACCTGGAGGAGGAGAGGTACCAGGGCTCAGGCCATTCTTGAGGCTCTTGGGGATGGAGGGGCCGGAGCCAAGGAGATTTTTCCTCTGTTGAAGTCTGTCTTAGTCTATGTATGCTGCTATAACAAAGTATCACTGACTGAGTAATTTTTAAAGCATAGAAATGTGTTTTCTCACAGTTCTGGAGGTTGAGAAGTCCAAGATCAAGATTTCAGTAGGTTCAGTTGTCTGCTGAGGGCTGCTCTCTGCTTCCTCTGTAGGAGGGAATGCTGTGTCCTCACATGACAGAAGGCAGAAGTGTAAGAAGTGCAAACTCCCTCCATCAGTTCCTTTTATAAGGACACCTAATCCGACTCGTGTGTCCAGAGCCCCCATGACTTAATCACTTCCCAAAGGCCACTTCTCCCACTACTGTTGCATTGGGGATTAGTTTTCAGCATGACTTTTGGAGGAAAGAAAACATTCAAGCCATAGCAGAGCCATAGGATGGTGGAGGGAGTTGCTTCAGAAAGGATTGAGCTAAGGAAACTATCCCTGTATTTGTCTTTGAAAATGCATCTATTCATCGGATTTCTTACAACACTGCCAGTGATGTGAAAGAGAAAAAAGAGGAGGGTGCTACTGGGGCCACTGTCTGGAGGGTTCGTGCTTCTAGACAAAGATCTTTTAAATAGGAATCCATGTGGATTATCTTCCTGCTCCCTGACACAGCAGTCTCCAGTCTTTTTGGCATCAGGGACTGGTTTCATGGAAGATCGTTTTTCCATGGACTGGAAGGTGGGGTGGGAGAGACGGATGGTTTGGGGATAATTCAAGCACGTAACATTTATTGTGCACTTTATTTCTATTATTATTACCTTGTAATATATAGTGAAACAATTGTACAACTCATCATAAAAAAGAGGCATGGATGGAAGTGGTAAATAAAACATTGGACAGTCCACGTGCAGACTAAAATAAGTGTCAGATTCTGGGTTGGGCCAGTGGCTCAGGCCTGTAATCCTAACACTTTGGGAGGCCGAGGCAACTTGGTGAGACCTCATCTCTACAATAAATCAAAAAATTAGCTGGGCATGGTGGCACGTGCCTGTAGTTCCAGCTACTTGGGAGACTGAGGTGAAAGGATCACCTGAGCCCAGCAGGTCAAGGCTGTGGTGGCTGTGAGCATGCTACTGCACTCCAGCCTGAGTGACAGAGAGACTCCAACTCAAAAAATAAAAAATAAGCGTCAGATTCTGACTTAAAGTTTGCTACCAGATGTAGCTGTACAATTGAAGTACATCAACTCATTTGCTACTCACTGATAAGATTTTGATATGAGTCTGCAAGCAATTGATTTATAGTAGTCTCTGTGCAGTCAAACCTCACGACTAATGTTAATCTGTATTTGCCGCCACTCTTCAGCACTAGCATCACCGCCTCAGCCCCACCTCAGATCATCAGGCATTAGATACTCATAAGGAACATGTAACCTAGATCTCTCGCATGTGCGGTTCACAACAGGGTTCACACTCCTATGAGAATCTAATGTCACCACTGATCTAACAGAAGGCAGAACTCAGATGCTGAAAAGATGCAAAATGCTATTTGTTAAAGCAAAGATTTCTGTGCAAGGAGAGTAATTGAGCCCATGTCAGCCGATCCAAAGTCTTAGAGGTCTCGGCTATTGGCTTGAGCCCAGGGAAGCCAATGTTTGACCCAAACATCTTAAGGGCAAGAACCTGGCAGTTGTCTTGTTCAGTACCTAGCAATACTATTCCTAGTGCCTAGCACAATGCCCAACACAGACAAAGTCTTCAATACATATTTGCTAAGTGAATAAAATTATATTATTGTATAAACCTTTTATGGATATTTAGATACTTTAAAGGTGAAATTGAGAATATGTCATAGGTGTTATTTTGTAAACTAATTTCTTGCTTAGCAAAATAGCTTGAAAAATATCCAGGCCATTACACTCTCCTTTTTCTAAACACAGCTTTTAATGACTACATAGCTTCCATTGAAGGACGATATCATAACCTAACTAACAAAGTTTATATTTTTGGAAAGTTAGGCATTTCCAGTCTTTATGATATTATTGTTAATATCATGATTAAGAACATTTTATTTAAGTCTATGAGTACGTTTTTCTTATTTCTTTAAGATCAATTCCTGGAGTTAGCACTAGTAGTTTAAAAGGAATGGACACTTTCAATAATGTTTTGATACATAATGCCAGATTGTTCTTCAGAAAGACTGTTTCAGCTAGACAACCATAAACGAGAGTGACCATTTCCATTCTCAACATCTAGGTATTATCATTTTAGTTTTAAAAATCAGCAACAATTTGTTAAATAACAGAATGTATCCTGCTTTCAAATCTCTATATATTAAAAAAAAATAATGGTCACATCACTGATGAGATGAGGGAAGTTTTCTTGGATAATTTCATGGAATGTTTGTTCCAGGTTGGTCTCTGTCTCTCTATCTGCCTCAGGGATTCCAATTAATCTTAGGTTCAGCCTCTTGATATAATTAGCTCATCCCTTGAAGGTTTTGTTCTGTCTTTTTAAGCTTTTTTTCTATGTTTTTAGCAGTTTGGGTTACTTCCATATTTTGGTCCTCAAGCTCTGAGACTCTTTCTTATGGTTGGTTAATTCTGCTTTCCATGCTTATCAGTTTGTTATTTATTTCATTCACTGAATTCTTTATTGCTGTTATCTCAGTTATCAACTCCTTCATTCTTTCCTCTTGTCTCTCCTCATTTCTATGTATCCTATTAATATCTTGATATCTGGGTTTGTGGTTTGAGACCAGTTATTTGGGGGGACTTTTCATTGTTTGAGTTCCGAAGTGGTTGTCCTCCCTGGGGTCTGTGTGAGACCCATATTCTTCCTTTGGTTTTTCTTCACTTGTGTAGGTTTTTCTGCCGCCCCCCCCCCCACTTTTTTTTTTAACCTCTTCTTTGATTCTATTGTTCAGTGATGGGGAGATAGCTTTTACTTCTGTTTGCTTCTTCCTCTGACTTTGTTCAATTCTGCAGCTGAACTGGGGGTGAGAGGCAGTGCTTTTTGCAGTTTTGAGATTTAATTAAGGGGGGAGCTATGATTCAGAAGCTATCTGCAGATCCCAGCATCTGCTGACAAGTATGTGGTCCTCCTGGAACCCATTTCCCACCTCCTTAGAATCTGTCCATGAAGTGGGGGTGTATATTTGCCCCCTGAAAGCAAAATGAGATAAGAAAAAGGAAAAGAATGGAAAAAGGAAGGAAGAAGGTAAAAGGAAGGCAGAGCGAGAGAAGAAAAGGAAAAACAGACAGGCATACCAACTAATGAATAAGCAGAGAAACAAAGACAGAACCCCCCCAATGCAATCACACAAACAAAGCCCCCCTGTTGATATACTCTCCCTCAAAAATACCCATACACAAACAGAAAATCTAAAAAAAATAAAATAAAATTAAAATAACAGAAACAAAGCAAGTATGAAACATAAAGCAAAAATAGAAAGAAGGAAAAAAACCTAAAACTAAAACAAAAAAACAAACAAGCAAAAACAACAACAACAACAACAAACCTCACTCTGTGGCTGTTTCTGTAACCCCAGGTTCCTTTAGGCGGCCACCACCACATTAAGGAGTGGCTCCAGTCTCCAGCCCCTCCCCTCCTGCCTCAGTGCAGGCTGAGTGGGTTGCTCTCAGCATGGGTCAGATGCCCCACAGACTACTGTGGGAAGAGGATGGATCAGATCTGGACTCACCCAATTTGCTGCCATTGCTGTCAAGTCTCCGACTCAGATCTGACGTGTCTGTGCCTGTTCCAGCATGGGACAGGGGCGTCTGTCTCTCTCAGTCTGACGAGGGGATAGCCGCTGGGTCCCAGATTGGAGACTGGACAGAGCTGGGTGGGGCAATGCAGGTCTCTACCTGGTCCCAGGACTGAGAAGATGGCACCAGTTGGCATCTCATCACTGGCAGTGAGGCTCTGTTCCAGATTCCCACACCCTGCATTCCCCATGTTTCCTCCTGCTCGTGCCTGGTCTGCTGCCACAGGTGATGATGTGGGCCAGGTGCCAGGTGGTGAGGAGCAGCTGTTCTCTGCCGCCTCCTCTCAAGAGAGTCCCAGAATGCAGATGATGCTGCGTGCCAAGGACTCCAATCTCAGGGCAGTGGTGGCTTGCAGTCACCTCAGGTGGAGAGCTCTGGATGCATGAACCTGAGTCTCCCCCTCAGATGGACTTCCACTCACACACTGGCACACACCCACTCATGCAGAGTCTTTATGGACACTCGCTCTTGCAGAGACTCTCCCACTCTGACCTGTCCACCCTATTTTTAAAAAATAAAACAAAATTTTTCTAGTGAACTTACATTTTTCTTTCTATAGCTTCCATTCATTCATTCAATTCCCCACAGAAAAAAATTTATCTGTCCCTTTAAAAAAAAAATCCTGTCCTTTTAAATCATGTTCATTTTCCCCTGGTTAAGCATTTTCATTGTTTAAATGTTGATACTCAGCTATTACAATTTTCCAGATCTTTCATCATTCTATTATCCTCTCCTGGAATTGATTCAATTTGTGCATGTGTGTCCTTCTCTGGTTGTGGGTGGGCCTCAGAATTCAGTGTTAGGCTGTGCTGACTTATACAACATAGAGTAGGACAGTCATCTCTTTTACCTTGGACCCCTCTTCTTTAGTGGGTAGCCTAAGAGTGCATTGATTTTATTTCCTGGAGTTTATTCGTTTTAAAATTAAACATAAATGCATTCTCTTATAAAATATTAAATTAATCAAAATATAGAGAGCAACATACTCCAACTTTCTCTTCATTCCCAAGCTTGTTTCCCTCCCTAGAGTCCATTTTTCCTCATTAGGAAGTGTAGACTGTATTCTAAGTCCTGGCATGTCTGAAAATGTCTTTATTTGAAGACTCCTCACTCTTCAGTGATAGCTTTGCTGGGTATAAAATCATATACATAGAATAATATAAAAGGTCTTTCTTTATTGTCACTTGGTCTCCTATGTACTGATGAGAACTATGATGCCAATCTGATTCTGCTTCCTCTGTAAGAAAGCTTTTATTTTTCTAAGATTACTTTAGGGAGTTGTTCTGAAATTTGATGTTTATTTGCCATAGTGTAATTCCCTACCCCCCCAGTCTTTATATCCTTTTAATCTGAAGACTTGTGTACTCAATTTTGGGAAATTCTCCTGTATCATTTCTTTGATATTTTTTTAAATTCAAATTTCTCCATTCTGTCTTTCAGCAATTCCATTTAGTCTAAAGTTGAAAAGAGATTTTTCTTCATTTAAGTCTCTTATCTTGTCTCTTATATTTACAATAAAATTTTTTTTTGCTTTACATTCTGTCAGAATTCCTCAATTTTTAGCTCAGTTTTCCTGTTGACATTTTAATTTCAATAATAATATTGTTACATTTAAGGGATACTTTCTTACCTGGTTTTTCTTTCCTCATTTTTTTTTTTTGAGTTGTGGTCTCACTCTGTTGCCTAGGCTGGAGTACAGTGGCACAGTCACATCTCATCACAGCCTCAGTCTCCTAAGTAACTGGGAATATAGGCATGTACACCATGCTCAACTTATTTTTTCTAAAACTTATTGTAGAGATGAGGTCTTGCTATATTGCCTAGGCAGATCTTGAACTCCTGGGCTCAAGCAATTCTCCCAGCTCGGCCTCCCAAAGTGGCTGGAATCATAGGCATGAGTAACTGCACCTGGCCCCTTTCCTCATTTTTAAAAAATAAGTGCAGTGGCTTCTTGAAACACTATTAAAAACACCAACTTCTCTTCTGTTTCCTAAATTAACACATTTTTCATGGAATATTTTTCTCTGTTATTTGTATAGTCCTTTTCTCTCTCCTTTTATGCTTTCCTTGACTATTTGATAGTTACTTTGCTAGATATTGCTAGTTGGTACTTAGCTGCATTCCTGCCCTTTCACACACTCTTCTGTTTTGCAGGGGGCTGGAAGCCTGAAAACTACATTTCTCAAACTTTTCTGCTAGTTGGACTTTGGTCAGGTTCTGTTAGTAGGAAACACTTGTGAGAGATTAGATTATAGAAATTAAGAAGAATTATTCTACCTTAAACTCTATACAGAGTGAGCAATCAAAGGAACTGTGTACTCCAGCAGAGTTTATATTCAAAATAATGATGGATGGGGTGCTGTACAGAGGCAGTGATGCCTAGTAACATCAATGACAAAAACTCTAGCAGTATTTGCAGGAGTGGCAATAGGAGTGACTTCTGCCCTATGGCAGCAATAGCAACTCCCCTAGCTAAAGGTCATTGTGGGGTGAGAGTGTAAGATTGTGAACTCTAGGGGTGAGCAGTGTCCTTATCTCTGGGCAATACCTTCTTTCTCTGTGAGTTCTCTAGCCCTTCTAATAATATTATAACCATTGAAATCCTTGTATTAAATTTTACTCTGCTTGTACTCTGAGAGTTATTTCTGCTTTCCTGTTTGAAAACTGACAGATACAAGTACCATTTATAATACCAATAAAATTATCTATCTATCTATTCTCTATCTATCTATTATCTCTACTTAGCATATCTTTCTAAATAATACTGAGAAAAATCTAACAGAGAATAACAAGAAGTTTAAGGAGAAAAAAATAAATGTTATTCAGAGACATTAATGGAGATATATATCATATCTGAAGCTAGAAATGCTCAGTATACAAATGGAATTTCTTTCCAGATTGATCTATATGCAATACAACTACAGTAAAAATTCCACTAGGTTCTTTTTTTTCTGACAGACTGTTATAAAATTTACATGAAAATGCAAAAGACCAAGACTAGTTAAGATGTTCCTGAAGAAAAAGAATAAGGAGGCATAATTTGCTCTGCCAGATAGTTACACTTTTTATAAAGCCATAGTAACTAAGACAGTATTGATGTACAGATAGGCAAACTAGCTAAGGACAAGTTAGAGTGCCCAGAAACATACCCATGTATGTGTGAACATTCACATACAAAGGTACCAAGTAAGATTGTTTGGGAAATGATGTATCAATCAAGAAATAGTTCTCGGACTGTCAATTATGCATAATAGAAAAAACAACTTGGGTCCTTTATCAGATAGCTCTCAGGTACCACTTCAGATCCTCTCACAATTCACCCTTGCCTGTTTCTGGAGCTTTTAGTCACTTTCCTGCTGTGCCAACTAGCTCTGCATGACTTCTGACTAATTTTACATATAGTGTTATTTTCAGTACTTTAAATCTGTTAGGTCCTGACATGTCTCTTGTAAATAGAATAAAACTATATATTTTTTCTTCTTTTTTAAAAATCACAATCTGAGATCCTCTGGTTTTTAGAAAGAGTATGTAATTTATGTATATTTATACTGATTTAATATCATATTTATTTATTTCTGACACTTTATATTTTTATGTTTCATATACTTTCTTATTGTCTCATTATTCTTTTTCGCTTACTTTTGTTGGGAAGATCAAATTTTCTTTGTTTCATTTGTTTTTTCTTCCATTGGTTTGTAATTGTGTACATTATTTGTGGTGTTCTAGCAGTTATCCATACTTTGACTACATTTTGTTGTAAAAAACTACATAATATTTTTAGACAAGTTGAAAGAATTTTACCATGAGCATTTTTCTAATAACTATAATACTGAACATATTTTTATGTGCTTATTGGCCATTTGTATACCATTTCTGTACCTTTATATACCACTCTGTCACCCAGGTTAGAGTGCAATGGCATGATTACAGCTACTACAGCCTCCACTTGCTAGACTCAGGCAATCCTTCTGCCTCAGCCTTTCAAGTAGCTGGAATTACAGGTGTGTGCCACCATGCCTGACTAATTTTTTGATTTATTGTGTAGATGTTTTTGGAAGTTATTGTAAATGGAATTGTTTAATTGCTACTTTGAATTTTACTTTCCAATTATTTGTGCATTTAATATTTAAAAATACAGTGGACTTACTTTATATCTTAGATACTTACTAAATTATTATTAACTTAAGTAGCTGTTTTGTAAATCCTTATTATTCTCTATATAATCATGTAACTTATGAATAGAGGCAGTTTTACTTCTTTCTTTCTGGTCTTTATGCTTTTTATTTCTTTTTTGTCTTATACTAAAAAAATGTAGGACTTCCAATACAAAGTCGAATGAGACTCAAAGTAGACATCTTTGTTTTCAATATTTCGCTAAAAAGTGTGATATCTGATTTTTCATAGATGCCCTTTGTCTAATTGATACAATTCTCTTTTATTCCTAATTTGCTGAGTTTTAAAAAATTATGAATGTATGTCAATTTTGTCAAATGCTTCTTCTGAAGCATCTATTGAGATGAATATGTAGTTTTCCTCTTTTATTCTGTTAGCATAATTGATTTAAAAATGTTGACACAAACTTATATTCCTGGAATAAACTCAACTTGGTTATAACACATTTTTAAAACTATTGCTGGATTTGGTTTGCTAATATTTTCTAAAGACTTTTGTGACCAGGTGTGGCAGCTCATGCCTGTAATCTCAACACTTTGGGAGACCAAGGTGAGAGGATTGCTTGAGCCCAAGAGTTTATGACCAGCCTGGGAAACATGGTGAGATCTCATCTCTATTTAAAAAAATGAAAAATATTAAAAATTTTTGTCATCTATTTTCATAAGGGACATTTGTTTGGAATTGTCTCCTCTCTCCCTGCCCCCCGCAATGTGTTAGCCAGGTTTTAGTATCAGGGTTATGTTGGCCTCATAAAATTATTTGGGAAGTGTTCCCTCCTCTGTTACCTGAAAGATTCTGTGAGATTGGTTTTGTTTCTTCCTTAAATGTTTGATAAATTTTTATCTAAAACATTCTGGGCCTAGAGGTGTTCTTGTTTTATTTTATTTATTGATTTATACATTGAGGAAAAAACTTGCTGGAGTCTCATCCTTTTGCCCAAACTGGAGTTCAGTGGCCGCTCCCGGCCACCACAGCCTCAACCTGCTGGGCTCCGGCAATCCTTCCGCCTCAGCCTTCCAAGTAGCTGGAACTACAGGTGCGTGCTACCATGCCTGGCTAATATTTTGATTTATTGTAGAGATGAAGTCTCACCAAGTTGCCCAGGCGGGTCTCGAACCCACGGGCTCAGGCAATCCACTCACCTCAGCCTCCCAAAGGTGTGGGATTACAGGCTGAGCCACTGAGCCTGGCTAAAACTTGCTTTTTTGTTAATGCATTAAATTTCTTAGGACTATTCAGATTTTCTAGGTCAACAAGATGGTGCAATAGCCAGTTCAGCCTTATTTCTTCCACAGAAATTCAGATTTTTACAATTATCTATGATCAAAAATTTTTCTATGAGAGTTCAAAAATCCATGTTAGAGGCTATAGCATGGCCAAGGAGCACAAACATGGAAATGATGCATTGAAAAGGGTAAGAACAGTTTCATTTTTACCTGTATCACCCCTTTTCCAAGCTGGCACAGCACAGCACAGACAGAGATCCCTTCATTCCTCAAGTTCTTTCACAGAAAAAAATATTTCCATAGATTTTTGTGATGCTAGTGAATGGCCCACTCTGATTGCACCTCATTCAGAAAGAACACGGAGGAAACCAGTGTGACCAGATTGCTTGGGGGTAGCTAAGAACAAAGAAAAGGAGTGGGAGTTCTCAATAACCAGTTTACAGATCTCAATAGCTGGCCTGTAGCTTCTGGCAATAGGCTTACTTGTGGACTCAGATAGCAGTAATGCCCACTTGGGACTCTGCCAGCTGACTTATCCACTGACTTCTCCAGCTATTCTGCCTGCAGTCTCTGGCCAGGCTGATCAGTGAAGTATGTTTACTGCTGAAGCCTGCCTGTAAAGACTGAGAAAGGTGACTGCTTCAGCTTCTTAAAATGTGCAGACACAAATGCAAGGCTTCAAGAATCACAAAGAACATGATACTACCAAAGTAACAAAATAGCTTCAGTAACCAAACTTAAAGAAATGGAGATTTGTAAGATGCCCGACAAAGAATCAAAATAATCATCCTGCAGAAGCTCAGTGTGCTACAAGAGAATACATATAGCCAACTAAACAACATCAGGAGAGCAATATATGAAGAAAATAAATTCAACAAAGAGATAGAAACCTTAAAAAAGAACCAAATAGAAATTCTCGAGCTGAAGAATATAATGACTACACTAAAAAATTTAATAGAGAGCTTCAACAGTAGACTTAATCAAGTAGAAGAAAGAATCAGTGTGCTTGAAGACAAGTCATTTGAAATTATCCAGAGGAACAAAAAGAAAGAAAAATGAAAAAGAGTGAAGGAAATCTATGGGACTTATGGGATACCATCAAGTGAGCCAACATACATATTACTTGAATTCCAGAAAGAGCAGAAAAAGAGAAAGGGAAAGAAAGATGATGATGATGATGATGATGACTTTATTATTATTATTTTGAGTTGGAGTCTTATTCTGTCACTCAGGCTAGAGTGTAGTGGCACACTCACGGTCACCCCAGCATCGACCTGCTGGGCTCTGGCAATCCTTCTGCCTCAGTCTTCCAGGTAGCCAGAACTGGCTCAGGCAATCCACTCACCCCAGCCTCCCAAAGTGCTGGGATTACAGACTGAGCCACTGAGCCTGGTCTATTATTTTTTAATGACTGAAAAAAAACTTTCCAAATCTGGGGAGAAAAATTGATTTCTGGATTCATGAAGCACAAGGGCCCTCAAATAGGTGAATTTAAAAAGTTGTATCCCGAAACATATTATAATTAAATTGTTAAAAGTCAAAGACTTTTGAAAGCTGTAAAAGAAAAGCAAAACATTAAACACGAGGGAACCCACCCATAAGACTATCAGTGTATTTCTGAGCAGAAACCTTGCAAGACCAAAGAATGGGATGATATATTCAAAGTGCTGAAAGAAATAAAACTGCCAATCAAGAATACCATACTTAGTAAACTGTTCTTTATAAATGAGAAATGAGGCCGGAGTTGGTGGCTCAGACTGTAATCCCAGGGCTTTGGGAGGCCGAGGTGAGTGGATTGCCTGAACCCGCAGGTTCGAGACCCACCTGGGCAACTTGGTGAGACCTCATCTCTACAATAAATCAAAAATTAGCCGGGCATGGTAGCATGCACCTGTAGTTCCAGCTACTTGGAAGGCTGAGGCAGAAGAATCACCTGAACCCAGTAGGTCGAGGCAGCGGTGGCCAGTAGCGGCCACTGCACTCCAGTCTGGGCCACAGAGTGAGACTCCAACTCAAAAAAAAAAAAAATGAGGAATGATAAAGATTTTCCCAAACAAAAGCTAAAGAAGTTTATCACCACTAGACCTGCCTTACAAGAAATGCTAAAAAGAATTTTTCAAGTTGAAATAAAAGGATGCTAAACAGCAAAATGAAAGCTTATGAGAATATAAATCTTACTGGTAAAGGTAAATATATAGACAAAAACAGAATAATAAAATTATGTGATGGTGATGCATACGTCACTTTTAACCCTTGTAGAAGCATTAAAAGACAAAATTATTACAAATAACCATAATCATAAAAAATTATTAATGGATACACAATCTAAAAAGAGGTAAATTCTGACATCAATAATATGAAGTGTGTATGTGGGAGAGTAAAAGTATAGTATGTATATCATTGGAGTTAAGTTGTTATTAACTTAAATTGTTATAACTATAATAAGTTTTATGCAAGTCTCATGGTAAACACAAAGAAAAAACCTGCAGTAGATACAAATAAAATAAAGATAAAGGAATCAAAGTATATCACTATAAAAACCTGTTGTAGATACAAATAAGATAAAGAGAAAATAATCAAAGTATATCACTACAAAATATCATCAACTCACAAAGAAAAATAGCAAGAGATAATAAAATTCTTTGTATCCACTTTGAGAAATTAAAATTGTTCAGATGGGGATATTATCCTGTATTATCAAGGGGGGAGTGCTTCATGTAATTACAGTGGCCCATGTAAGAGGGATGCGGGAGGCGTCAATCAGAGAAGAATGCATTGTGATGAAGCAGAGGTTGTAGTGATGAACTTTGAAAATGGAGGAAGGGGCCATAAACCAATGGATATAGGCTGTCATTGGAAGTTGAAAAAGGCAAGGGAATGGATTCCTTCTACAAACCTTCTAGAAGCCAGCCCTGCTGACATCTTACTTTAGCCCAGTGCAACTGATTTAAAAAGGTAATCAGCCACTGCCCACAATTGTCAAAATGTAGGCCTGACTTTATTCCCTGAATTTATTAGCATAACTATTTCAGAATTCTGAGCTCCAGAACTGTAAAAGTATAAACTTATATATGTATTTTTAAAAAGTAACTTCATGCTATGGTTTAAATGTGCTCCTCAAAAAGTACGTGTTAGAAAATTAATTTCCAATGCCAACAGAATCAAGAGGTGGGACCTAATTAATCGAGGAATGTGAATTAATGTTACTGTGAGAGTGGTGCATTATAAAAGGACAAGTTTGGCTCCCATTTGCTTCCCTACCACTCTCTCCTTGCCCTTCTGCCATGGAGGATGTGGCAAGAAGGCCCTCACAGATGCAGTCCTTCAATCTTGAACTTCCTAACCTTCAGAATTAAAAGGCAATAAATTTCTGTTTATTAGAAATTGCTCAGTCTATGGTATTCTGGTTGCACAAAAAAGATTAAGATAGTCTATGGTAATTTGTTACAGCAGCAATAAGAAACTAACACAGCACTGCTTTAGTGGCATCCCATATTTTTGGATAATTGTAGATTCATTAACATCAGTTCAAATTATTTTTGAACTTCCTTTTGTGTGTTTCGCTTTTTTTCTGTCATCAAATATGTGTCTTTTCCAAACACTAACCAATTCTTCAATACCAACTGGGTGTCCAAGAATTCATTTGACTTTTACTCTCACACTAACTACTCAGGGATAGCATTGACAAATTTCCACAAAACTGTTCCCACTTCAGATGCCTGGCACAAATAGAGTTCCCAAGCTATCCACACTTCTGTCCAGAAGAATCTGCAGTCACAAATTCAGGGGTCTTCAGGTTTGGTAATTGGTTAGAACAACTCACAGAATTCAGGAAAAAGCTTTTATTATGTTTACCAGTTTCTTATAAAAGATAACAACTCAAGAACAGCCAAATGGGTAAAGGGAAATGTGGAGTTTCTATGCCCTCTCCAGGCAGCAGGTCAATCAATGTGTTCATCAACCCAGAATCTTTCAGAACCCTATTGTTTAAGGGTTTGTATGAAGGTTTTATTACGTAGGTTTGATTGAGTGAATCATTGGCCACTGGAGATTTAATGTAATCTCCAGCCCCTCTTCTTTCTGGAGGTCAGGGGATAGGGCTGAAAGTTCTAACTCCCTAATAATGTGGTTCTTTTTTCTGGTGACCAGAAAAAAAAGATGCTCATTTTGAAGCTGACTATGCCCCCCTCCATGAGTCGTCTCATTAGCATACAAAAGAGAGTAAATTCCAGCTGCTATAGGAGCTCTGTGCCAGGAAATGAATACAATGACCACATATCTATCTTTCTCTTACACCACACCTTTAATCCATTAAGCTTGTAGAAATTTGTTATTTAGAATTTTTAAGAAAATATCTGTTTTTTTCTCTCTAATTCCATTGTGGTTAGGTAACATACTCTATGGAATTTAAATCTTTTAATTTTGTTGAAACTTGTTTTAACTCCAGCATATGGTCAATCTTGGTGAATAGAACATATACCCTTAAAAATGATATACATTTATCTATTGCTGGGCATAATGATCTTTAAATGTGAATTAGGTCAATGTAGTTGACAGTACTGTTCACAAATTCATATCTTATTTTCTGCCTAGTTCTATCAATTGATAGATGAAATGGCAGAGAGGTAGCAGTATTAAATCTCCAACCATAATTGAGAATTGACTATTCCTCTCTGTAAATTCAAAGATATATATTTGAAGCTCTGTTATCAGATAAATATATACTTATAACTTATATTCTATGCCTGGACAGGGTATAGAAACTCCGCATTTCCCTTTACCCCCATACTTGATGTATGCGTCTCTTCCATTTCACTGTTGTTGAGTTGTATCTATTATAATAGATTGGTAAACATAATAAAACATTTTTCTGAGTTCGGTAATAAGCTGATTACTTTTTGCATTGAAAAATGTTCCCCTGTATTTCTTTCTTTTTTTTTTTTTTTTGAGTTGAAGTCTCACTCTGTCGCCCAGAATGGAGTTCATTGGCTGCTCCCGGCCACCGCAGCCTCAACCTACTGGGCTCCGGCGATCCTCCCGCCTCAGCCTTCCAAGTAGCTGGAACTACAGGTGCCCCCCCTACCACACCTGGCTAAGTTTTTGATTTATTGTAGAGATGAGGTCTCGCCAAGTTGGACTCAGGCAATCCACTCACCTCAGCCTCCCAAAGTGCGGGATTACAGGCTGAGCCACTGAGCCTGGCTAATTTCTAATATTTTTGTTCTTAAATTCTGGTTTATCTCATGACAACATAATGACTCTAGTCTTCTTATGACTGCTGTTTTCATGACATACATTTTCCTGTATATTTTCTTTCAACTACCTAGTCTTCTTTTTTTACATTAAAAAAAAATTTATATTAAAGATGTGGGGTACAATTCAGGGTTAGGTATACAAATGTTGATTATGCAGGTACCCTTGTTGATGAGGTGTGCTCCTCCCTTCCCCGGCAGTTTCCTTCAAATGCCAACCCCACCCCTTTTCCCCTGGCAGTTTCCCACTACTGCCAATCCCTTTCTTTCTTATTTTTGAGTTGGAGTCTCACTCTGTCGCCCAGACTGGAGTGCAGTGACCACTCCCAGCCACCGAAGCCTCAACCTGCTGGGCTCCAGCGATCCTTCCGCCTCAGTCTTCCTGGTAGCTGGAACTACAGGCGCGCGCTACCACACCCAGCTAATTTTTTGATTTATTGTAGAGATGAGGTCTCGCCAAGTTGCCCAGGCGGGTCTTGAACCTGCGGCCTCAGGCAATCCACTCACCTCAGCCTCCCAAAGCGTGGGATTACAGGCTGAGCCACCGAGCCCGGCTCGCCAATCCCTTTCTTATAGTATTATGATAATTTTTCAAAGTCCGCTTATGAGTGAGAACAGATGGTAATCTGTTCTTTGTTTCTGTGATAGATCATTGAGTATGATAGCCACTAAATCCATCTAAGTTGCTGCAAAGTCCATATGTTTGTCCTTCTTTATGGCTGCACAATATTCCATTGTGTATATGTATGTACCACTTTTTTTATCCAGTCCAGCTTCAATGGGCATCATGGTTGGTTCCATTTTTTTGCTATTGTGACTGGATCTGCAACAAGCATATGTGTGCATATATCTTTTTTGTAGAATGATTTGAGTTCCTCTGGATATATTTCCAGTAGGGGAATTGCTGGGTCATATGGAAGGCCAATTTCCAGTTCTTTCAGAAATCACCACACTGTCTTCCAAAGAGGCTGCACTAGTTTGCATTCCCACCAGCAGTGTAGAAGCGTTTCTTTTTCCTCTGCATCCTCGCCAGCATCTGTTGTTGTTTGTTTTATTAATAATGGCCATTCTTACTGGGGTTAGGTGTTATCTCAGTGTGGTTTTGGTTTGTATTTCTCTGATGATGAGTGAGGCTGAGCACTTTTTCATGTGTCTGTTGGCTGCCTGTATATCTTCTTTTCAGAAGTGTCTATTCATGTCTTTTGCCCACTTTTTAATGGGGCTGTTTGTTTTTTTCCTTTTGGCGCATTTGAGTTCCTTGTACATCTTAGATGTTAGGCCTTTGTCAGATATACAGTTGGCAAGTATTTTTTCCCATTCTGTGGGCTGTCTCCCTACTGTCTTAATGTTTCTTTTGCTTTGCAGAAGCTTGTCAGTTTGATAGGTCTCACTTGTCTCTCTTATTTCTTATGGTGTGGGTACTTAGGGTTTTGATCAAGAATTGGTTGCCAGTTCCAATTTATAAGGGTGTCTCTTGAATTTTCAAAAATTCTTACAGTTTGGGGTTTTACGTTTAGGTCTTTGATTCATTTAGAGATAATTTTTGTGTATGGTGATAGGTAGGGGTCCTGTTTCAATCTTCTGCATGTGATCAGCCAGTTTCCTCAGCATCATTTACTGAAGAGATTCTCCTCTCCCCACTGGTTGGTGGTGAAGGCTTTGTCAAAGATGAGTTTGTAGTAAATTGAGTCTTTGCTTCCAGAATCTCCATCCTGTTCCATTGGTCTGTATGCCTGTTCTTATACCTATACCAGACTGTTTTGATTATTGTAGCCTTATAATAAAGTCTGAAGTCTGGAAGTTTGATACCTCCTGCTTTGTTTCTTTTGCTAGGGATTGTTTTGACTATTCGTGGTTGTTTATGTTTCCATATGAATTTCTGTATTGTCATTTCCAGGTCTGAGAAGAATGATGTTGGTACCTTAATGGGCATTGCGTTGAATCTGTAGATTACCTTTGGTGGGATGGACGTCTTAACAATGTTGATTCTTCCTATCCATGAGCATGGCATATTTTTCCATTTGTTTTTGTCTTCTTGGATTTCTTTGAGCAGTGTTTTGTAGTTTTCATTGTAAACCTCTCTAGATAGGAAGATGCTGAGGTATTTCATTTTTTTGTGACTATTGTGAATTGGATTGTGCTTTTTATTGGTTCTCTGTCTGCTTGTTGTTAGTGTACATTTATTTTGTACCCTGAGACTTTGTCAAAGTCCTTTATCAGTGCAAGCAGGTTTTTGACAGATTCTCTTGGATTTCTGAGGTATAGGATCATATCATCAGCAAAGAAGGATAATTTGACTTCTTTTCCTATTTGATACCGCTGATTTCCTTCTCTTGTCTAATTGCCCGAGCTAGGACTTCCTACACAATGTTGAACAAGAGGGGTGAGAGTAGGCAGCCTTGTCTTGTTCCAGTTTTCAGGGGAAATGTTTCCAGTTTCTTTCCATTTAGTAATATGTTAGTTGTGGGTTTATCATAGATGGCACTTACTATTTTGAGTTATGTTCCTTCTGTACCTAGGTGTTTGAGGGTATTTATCAAGAAGAGATACTGGATTTTATCTTTTTCTCCATCCAATAATATAATCATGTGGTTCTTGTTATTACATCTGTTGATATATTTAATTATATTTATGATCTTTTGAATGTTGAACCAGCCCTGCATATTGGAGATGAAGCCTGCTTGGTCATGGTGGATGATTTTTGAGATGTGTTTTTGGATCTGATTTGCTAGAACCTTGTTGAGGATTTTTGCATCTATGTTCACAAGGGATATTTGCCTGTAGTTCTCTTTTTTTGTTGGATCTTTACCCAGTTTGGGTGTCAATGTGATGTTAGCTTCGTAAAATGCATAAATCTTTTTTTAATATATGTTTTTGATAGTCCCCACAACATCCTTATGAAATAGACATTATTGTCCTCATTTTCACATGAAACTTGAAAGTTAAATGACTCTTCCAAGTTCACAGAACAAGAAGTGTCCGACTTTTGGTATCCCCTGCAATGAATGACGGCTACCTCTTTAGGGAGTCATATAGCCTCTAGGAGGGCTAAGATTTCTTCCTTGTTTTTTATAGTTTTACCTGCTATGGTAAGAAGACCTTGTTCCTTATAGATCATGGCATGTACATGGAGTGTAGCAAAAGCATACCGGCTGTCAGTGAAGATGTTTACTTGCTTTCCTGTTCCCCAGTGCAGGGCCTGAATTAAAGCAATTAACTCAACTTTTTGAGTCAAGGTACCTTGAGGCAACGCCTGTGACCAGAGTATATTATGAGCCATGGTTATGGCTGCACCAGCCTTACGAACTCCCTCTATTACCAGGCTGCTACCATCCGTGAATAGGTCAGCATCAGCCTGGCTTAAGGGAGTGTCCCAACGATCGGGCCTGCTGGCCTGAGAGGTGTCCAACATGTCTTCACAGTTATGCACTGGTGTTTCTGGAATTGTCATCAGGCAACAGAGTGGCTGGGTTGAGGCACTGAGTAGGAGAGAAAGTTAGTCTTGGTTGGTCAAGCAAAAGGCTCTGATATTGGGTGATATGAGCGTTTGACATCCAGCGGCCAGCGGCTTCTTGGAGCAAAGTTTCAACAGCATGGGGAACAGTCAAAGCCAGGTTTTGGCCAAAAGTTAATTTATCTGCTTCCATAACTAGCATGGTCGTGACCGCAATGGTCTGGAAACAAGAGGACCAGCCAGAGGATACTGGGTCTAGTTTTTTTGACAAGTAAGCTACTGGTCTTCTCCAGGGTCCTAAGGTCTGAGTTAGGACCTCCTTTGCAATTCCTCATTGTTCGTGAACAAACAAGTGGAAAGGCTTGGTAACATCTGAGAGAGCTAGAGCTGGGACTTGGGTTAGAGTCGTTTTCCACTGCTGGAACTCCTGTTCTTCAGTAGCAGTCCAGTTTAGGGGCTGACCTACTGCTGTGGCTGTGTACAGGGGCTTGGCAATTTCAGCAAAACTGGGAATTCATAACCGGCAATACCCTGCCACCCCCAGGAATTCCTGTACCTGGTCCCTTTGTGGTTGGCATGGGAATTTGAAGAATGGGTTCTTTCCAAACTAAGTTCAGGGCTCATTCACATTTTGTTAGCTGGTATCCGGTAGGAAACTTCAGTTGAGCAGAGTTGTGCCTTTTTTCACTGACACACAGAAGTCCTAAGTTTTAGAGGAGCTGTAACAGAGTCTTAGTACCTTTAAAACAAGTATCCAAGTCTGCAGCTGCAAAGCAAGAGATTATTTATATACTGGAGTAAAGTACATTCAGGGTGTAAGGAACGGAACCCTGACAAATCCTGTTGCAAGACTTTCGCAAAAAGGATTGGGGAATTCTTGAAATCTTGTGGTAGCCAGGTTCAAGTTAGCTGACTGGTGTCCCCTGAATCTGGATCTGTCCATTCAAAAGCAAAGATGGGTTGACTGACAGGGGACAAAGTGATAGAAAAGAAGGCTTCCTTTAAATCCAGTACAGTATATGCCTGATGTACTGAGGAGGAAGCAGACTGAGCAAAGGGTATGGGTTAGAAACCGTTGGATGGATAGTTTCAACCCACTTATTCACCTCCCTTAAGTTCTGAACTGGTCGATAATGAGAAGTTCCCAGTTTTTGAACTGGCAGGAAGGGAGTGTTCCATGCCGACTTACATGGTGTTAGCATATTAGCTGCTAAGAGTCTTTTGATGTGGGGAGCAATTACTTTTCAGGCCTGCAAACTCATAGGATATTGACAAATGTGAACAGGAGTAACTGATGCCAATAGACTTACCACCACTGGTGGAGGATATTTCACCTGGCGAGTTGGTTTCTGCCCAGACCGAAGGAAACTCCTGCTGTAACTGTAGAAGCAAACTTGACAGACTCTTTTCAGTAGGGGACTTAGAAGAAGTTAAAAGGTATTTTTCAGAGAGTGAAACAGTCAAGAGCATCTGATAGGCAGTAGGAATAAACATTTCGGTTTTGTCAGGTGAAAACACAATGGTGGCTCTTAACTTTTAAAGTAAGTCATGACCCATAAGAGGAAACGGCAGTCTGGAGCTATTAGAAATGACTGGGTGACTCACTTTTGTCACAAATCGACAGTCTGGTTGGAAGTGAACTTGAAATTAGTAACTGCCCCTGTTGCCCCTTGTATCAAAATTTGCTTTTTAGACATAGGTCCCAATGGTGACTTCAGGATCAAATGTTCTGCCCCAGTGTCCACTAAGAGTTGAACTGGGTGGCCCTCAATAGTAGTGGTTACCATAGGCTCTTGGGGGTCTAAGGAAAAAGAGCCCTGGCCCCTTCAGTCTGATCATTTCTAGTCTCTCCAGCAGAGGGCGGGACCAGAACTGGCTTAGGGTCCTCTTGCTGTGGGTGATGGGGACAATCTTTGACCCAGTGCTCTAGTTCCTTGCAATAAGCACACTGGTTCTTTGCCAACCAGATGCGTCCGGGTTTCTAACCCTTTTGGACTTTCTGTTTATCAAACTTTTGATGAGGAGGCTTGGAATCAGCTCCTGGGAGCCCAGAGGGCCATTACCAGAGTTTCAGCTTGTCTTTTTGCAGCTCTGTTAGCTGCCTGTAATGCCTGCTTTTGTTTCTCAGCTTCTCTATTGTTAAAAACTTTTTGAGCTACTTTAAGCAACTGAGAAATATTTATTTCTGCAAAATCCTCCAGCTTCTGCAAGCTTTTCCCGATGTCCAGAACTGCCTGAGTCACAAATGCCAAATTAATAGCTCGAGCATTCTTGGGAACCAAGGGATCAAAAGGGGTGTAAGTTCGAAATGCCTCTTGGAGGTGCTTGAGGAATGTCCCTGGAGATTCCTCAGGTCCCTGGAGAACCTTGGTAGTTTTAGAAAGATTGATAGGTTTTTGGGCTGACTCCTTCAAACCTGATAATAGAGCTGGTGATAGGTGTCTAGTGCCTTGGACCCTGCCAAGGTGTTGGGGTCCCAGTCAGGGCAAGAGGGGGGAAAAATCTTTTTTAACATTTCTTGACTTTTCTCCTCTGTATCAGCTGCTGAGGCCAGGACAAACTTTTTGGTCTCAGCTTTAATGTGCTCTGGCTTTTTAGAAGTAAATAAGGTTAAAAAGGGGCTGCTGGCAATTATCCCAGGTGGGAAGATGAATGTGCATGATTGATTTTACCAGGGAAGTTAAAACCTATGGTTTCATGGATTTTGGTGTTGGGAGCCGGCCACGGAGGCCCACTGAGCTTTAGGGATCAGGAAGGGCCGTTGACCCCCGAGACCACTAGGATGCGTACGGGAGCTATTGACCCCATTTCTTCCCCCTTTCTACTCAGCACTAACCAGATTAAACTCCTGTGAGCTCAAAACATAAAAACTCTGAGACCAGGATGAACACAAGCTAACTTTAGAAGCTCATTGCTCCCATTCTTCCACAAACTTCAGTTTTGGCTTTCACACAACTTATAATTCAAACTCATGCCACATCTAAGAGCCTTAGTATTGGTCACAGGCTTCTGGGTCATGATCTTAGGATTTATTGAAGGTATAAATTGTAAAATATAGTTTTAGAAGACAGTCATTCTGTTGAAAGAATGCGGCTAGATTACTTGCAGGTAGCCCACTGTGAACTTTGGACTGGGCCACGTTCCAAACATTCTGGGATGGGCCACTTTAGTTTGTAAAGTAAATACTTAAGCTTCTATAGAATTGTTTAACTTGGCATAAATCAATCAGTTTATGATGAAAAAGGTTTATAGAATATGTCAGTCACGGATTAGGTTATCCTTTGTTATGGGATTTTAAGATTATCATATGAAAAGGGGTTAAAGGCAGTCATGGATTAAGGTTTCATAGATTAGGTTATGGGATTATACCTGAAAGAACATCTGGTGGGTGGGGAGCGCCCCTCACACACCTGACTGTTTATAAAAGACCTGTTGTAATTCCCAATAAAAGGCTTCTGCACTAGACTGGAGTTCAGTCTCTTTCTTTCTCTCTCTTTCTCTCTTTCTTCTTCCCCCCCAGTCGCTGACGCCGTCTCCACCTTTGGGGTACCCTGAACCCAGCTGGAGCTGGTCTCCGGCATTTTGGTACTATTTTATTCTCTTGAGAAACAGATAAAACAAGTTTTCCTTGAAGAGTTAGCCAGGGTCCTTTGTATACAGCACCCTGTTGTTTTTAAGTTAGATGCTTTGTCTCCATATAATATGGTTTATGGGAAGGGTCCTGAATTTTAAGAAAACATATATTTAACCATGGAGAGGGGTTTTGGACTAAATTTAACCATTAGTTGATGTAGGGAAACTGATCAGGATGACCAGGGTTTCCTGTAACGATCTTCCAGACAGACTAAATAACATGAACATCCAGAAACCCTGTGGAGGGCTATTTAACATTAAACGCAGGCCAGTTGTTTTCACAGAGGGTCTAGAGTCTGTCTTTTGAGAGGTGGACACCATAGTCCTTCACAGACCTGAACGAGAAATTTTTTATTATACAGTCCAGGGGACTGGAGGGTTTAGAAGTCCATGACCCCATATTGTCAAAACTAGTAAATTACAGGAGGTAGACCTGAAGATCAGACCTCCAACCACGAGAAGTAAGCAAAGGCTAATAGAAGTTACTGGCCTGCTGATCAGTTCAAAAGTGCAACAGAAGCAAGCCCTGTGGCAAAGAGCACAGCAAGAATGCAAAGCAGGGAAAGAGGCCAAGGATGACAGGGATATAGAAATACCATAGGCAGTTAGAAGTAAAAGCAAGTACCCAAACAGAAACCAGATACTAAACTGAGGCTCTGTTCAGCCAATGTCTTTGGCTTAATGAGCAATGTCTAAGGAGAATTCTGTGAACCCATAACAAACAATGAGCAAACAACAAACAAACAATTAAAACACAGTGACAGACAGGACTCATCTGAATCAAGTCAGAAGAGTTACAGATCCCTGGAACAACCCCAGGGCAGAAAACGGATTCCTGGAACAACCTCAGGGCAGAAAACCAGAGGACTCTATTCAGCTAACATCTTGGCCTAATGAATAGTGTTCAAAGGGCAACCTTGTCAGGCCATGACTCCCTTAAACAGAAACAGAAACCACGGTCACAAGCAAACAAACAGAAAACCAAAACTAACTTCTTATCTCCTAGGAGATTGAAGATGGACTCAGATTCTTTTGAGGCAGTAGCTGCTAGCAGTCATTTCAACTTCCTCAGAGCCAGATCAGAGGTTAAGGGGCCTGAGAATCTCAGGAGGTGCCTCTGTTACACCTTCCCTTCCAGCCAGGGAGGGTTGGAGTGAGGCGACTGCTCTGCTAGTGGAAAATATTCGCTGGGGCCTCCAAATGTTATGACTGAAGTGCAAGGAATCATGCCAGCATGCCAAGTTCAAATTAAGAGTCCTTTATTTAGCATGCGCTCCAGAGAAGTCTCTTGCCAAGAAACTCTTAATGCAGAATAAAATCAGCAAAAAGCTTATATAGGTAAAATCTACAGGTTGGCTACATAGCAGGGGAGTAAGACAATGAGGAACTAAAAACAAAAGGAAAAAATATAGGAACAAACTATAGGGACATGAAAGGGGAATTTTGCAAATAGCAATCTCTTGGTGCAACATCTGATTTCAGCTAACAAAGTTTACAATTACAAGGAACTTGTAGCTAGGGAGTTTCAAATGGCCATCAAGAACAGTCAGCGTGATCAGCTCAGGGGAACAAAGCTGTGGGTCTGTGGTCATGGGAACGTTACAACAATCACACATATATATTGGGAGGTTATTCTTAGGTCAGACAAGCAGCTAAGATGGAGGATTTTAACAAAATGGAGTTACTTATGTTAAGCAAGTTATTGCAATTATTTTGCATATTTCATTGGCTATTTCATTTCTTTCTGAGTTTTCTTTCTGTGTTTCTTGTAGCTCGAGTTAATTTCATGTTCTGGTCTTCAAGTTCTGAGATTCTTCTGCTAGATTAATTCTGCTTTCCATGCTTGTCATCTTGTTCTTTATTTTCTGGATGAAATTTTTTATTGCCAAAATCTCTTTTACAAGTTCTTTCAGTGTTGTATCTTGTCTTTCTTGAGTCTTATTCACTTTTACCATCCACTCCCTAATCCCTGTTTTATTCTGGGGCCAGTCATTCGTGGCTTCCATTGTTTGGGCTCTGAGGTCTGATTTTTCAGGAATTTCCTCTTTGTTACACTTGAAATTACTGGTGGTCTTCTATTGGTTTTTCCTCTTTTGTGACAGATCTCTTGCTTTTCTCTAGTTCCGTTATTCAGTGTCAGTGGGAGAGGCCTTCACTTCTGATGTCTATTCTTCCCTGATCTGGGCTATGGATTTGTTCTATTTTGAAGGAGGACTGTGGGTGGGAAGCTTTGCTTTCTCTTGTGGTTTTGAAAGTCAGATAAGGTAAGGGATGGAGAGCTAGGATTCCGAAAATACTTATAAATCACAATGTTCACTGATTGTAGTATGTGTTCCCTGAGACCCACTCCTCACCACCACTCTATATGATGATGCAATGGGTATGTGTATGTATCGCCTGAGTCCAAGTTACAGTGACACAATGAAGAGAACAAAGAAAAACAGAAAGAAATAAGATGGACAAGTATTAAAAAAAAAAATAATGCCAGACAATGGCAATATAAAGGACTCCTTGTCCATCTTATGGACAAGGATTAAGAAAAATGAAAAAGTGAAAGGAGAAACCAAAGCAAAAAAACAATTGAACACACACACAGACATACACGTACACATCCCAAAGCAAACTGGAATAACAACAAAGTGAAACAAAACAAACAACAACAAAAAACCCCCCAGGAAAAGTAAACACTTGTACACACCTAGCACAAAGAGAATAGAGAAGAAAAAGAGAAAGACCAGGAAAAAACAAAGCAAAGGAATTCAGATTGAATCCTTACACATATATTCACACACTGCTTAAACTGAAAAATAAATAAATAAATAAATAAATAAAAGAAAAGAACAAAAGAGCAAACACAAAGCAACAACAACAAAAAACTGAAAGATGGACACTCAGTCATTCACATACACACATAAACAGACAACAAAAAACAAAAGAAGAAAGAAAAAGAAAAAGAAAAGAAAAAAAGGGGAGAGATGCAGATCAAGCCCTCACATACACATTCACGCACAAAGGAAAAATATTTTAAAAAAATACATGAAGTAAGAAACAAACAGGCACACATTTTTTGAAAACAAAAAAATCAAAAGTTAAAGAAAAGAAAAAATCCCTGCCCTCTTGTGGCAAGCTCTGTTATTGTTCCTCTCGTCTCCTCTGCTATTTCCTGCAGAGCTTCTGTCTCTTTCACTCTCTCCCCAGTGTCTGGAGCAGAGAAGGAGAGGGGCTGTGGGGTGGGTGGAGCTGTAGTCCTCCCCTCCCCTCTTGTATGGCTAGGTAGATCCCCATCTAGTAGGGAGGTGACGGGATTGTCTCTTCTCCAGTTATGTACTCGTGGGGGATGCCCCAGCCAGGCCTATCC
This sequence comes from Carlito syrichta, assembly GCF_000164805.1. Lineage (NCBI taxonomy): Eukaryota > Metazoa > Chordata > Mammalia > Primates > Tarsiidae > Carlito > Carlito syrichta. The sequence goes on from NW_007233014.1 coordinate 562,038, forward strand.
TGTAATGGAGTTCTCCTATTGCAACTGAGGTCCAGGCTCTGCCTGGTTTTGTTCTTCTCAGTTGTGCCCCAGCTGTGTGGGTCTGATATTCAGAAGATTGCTGGGAGGAGGAGGGTTGGGTCAGCCTCAGACTCACCACTGATCTCTTTGGAGGTCTTCCTCATCTTTTTTCTGGCCACACTCTTTGTCCTGTGGCTGAATCAGGGTAGGGGGGTTGGGCCTGAGACTCAGCACTCTCAGGTCCCTTTGAAGGAGGGATATTCCCTCTGAGTCATGCTCAACACCTGAGTAGTTGATCTGCGTTACAGAGATTGGTTCTGTTGCTTCATGGTGAGCAAGTTGGAGCACTTTCCTGCCCCACTTTCAAGATGGTAGCGGGGTGTGTCTTTTGTCTTCTCCAGTTGGACTCTGTCTCTGGGCTCCTCCTCAGCCCTTGCTGCCATTATCCAGTCAGGTGCTGCAGTGGTGAGGCAAAGCCTGGAGCCAGCAGTCTCTCTTGTTCCAGTGGTGAGGCAGAGCCTGGAGCTGGTAGTCTCCCCACTGCTTCTTCACAGAAAAACTTTTGTCTGTTAAAAAAAATGGCACTTGGTTTTCATGACCTGGGAAGCACTAGGGAACAAGCAGAGCAACTGCAGCACCAGCTGCTTCACCAGGAAGGCCCTGGCCACTTGCTCACAAGATCCTACTTAGTCAGTCTCTCCCAGCATTTTCTTCCCAGGAAGGGTTTTGTTGATTTAAAACATAAAAAAGGTGTTGGCTTCTGCATCCTGGGAATCACTAGGGTCCAAACCAAGCAGCTATAGCACCAGCTGCTGCACCAAGGGAGCCCTGACCACCAGCTCCCACTAGCTCCCTTGCCCTCACTCATTCAGTCACTCACACGCCCACTCACTCACCAGCGTGTACACAAACTTTTCCATACACTCACTCACTCACACCAGAACTTGCATAGTATGACTGGCTCGGCTGCCATCTTCCTGACATTCTACCTGAGTCTTTTTATTTAAAGCATGTCTCTTATTGATTGTATAGAGCTGAGCCTTGCTTTTTTTAAAAAAATGATTTTCTTGATCTTATCCTTTAATTAGCATGTTTAGTCCATTTACATTTAATGCAATTTATTATATGATTGAATTTTGTTTTACCATTTTTTCTATTTGTTTTCAGTTTTCCCCATCTGATTTTTGTTTCTTTATTGCCACTTTCTGTCCTTATTTTGCTCTTGATAGTGAGTGAGTTCTTGCTCTATTAGTTCCTGAAAGAGCTGGTTGTTTAAAAGAGCCTGGCACTTCCTTCCTCTCTCTCTTGCTTTCTCTCTTACTATGTGACCTGTACACATACTAGCTCCCCTTCACCTTCCACCTGAGAAGAAACAGCTCAAGGACTTCATCTGAAGCCGATGTTGGCATTAAGTTTATTATATAACCTGCAGAACTATGAGCTAATTATGCTTCTTTTCTTTATAAATTACCAGCCTCATTTATTCCTTTATAGTAATACAAACAGACGAAGACAGTTGTCATACGTATTGCATTTACTTGTGTTACAACTTCCACAATGCAATGTTTTATTTTTGCTTAAAATAAGTGTATGTGCTTTAAAGAAATTAAGATTAAAAATAAGAAACCTGTCATATTACTCACATATTTACTCCTTCTGGTATTCTGCATTCCTTCCTAAAGATACTAATTTCCCTTCACCCTCAAAATTTTCCTTAGCATTTTTTATAACTCAGGTCTGCTGGTGATGGATTGTATTCATTTCTATTTATCTGAAAATGTATTTATTTTCTTTTTCTTTTTTTTTTTGAGTTGGAGTCTCACTATGTCGCCCAGACTGGAGTGCAGTGGCCGCTCCCGGCCACCGCAACCTCGACCTGCTGGGCTCTGGCGATCCATCCACCCCAACCTTCCGAGTAGCTGGAACTACAGGCGTGTGCTACCACACCCGGCTGATTTTTTGATTTATTGTAGAGATGAGGTCTCACTGCCCAGGCGGGTCTCGAACCCGCGGGCTCAGGCAATCCACTCACCTCAGCCTTCCAAAGGCGCGGGATTAGAGGCTGAGCCACCGAGCCTGGCTTTATTTTTCATTCTTGAAAATATTTTTTGTTTCTGGCTGACAATTTCCCTTTTTCATCACCTTAAGGATATTTTCCAACTATCTTTTGGCCTCCAAATTTTCTGCTGTCTGGAGTAATTTGCATTATTGTTTCTTTCTGTTCAACGTATCACTTAATGCTTTCCATTTGTCTTTATCTTTGTTTCACATCAGTTTGATTGTGATGTGCCTGAGTGTGGTTTTTCTTTGTATTGATTCTTCTTGGGATTTGCTGAGCTTCTTGAAATTGCAAACTTATGGTTTTTTGTTTTGTTTTGTTGTTTCCCCCCAAGTTTAGAGAAAAAACATGGCTAAGCCGGGCTCGGTGGCTCAGCCTGTAATCCTGCGCCATTGGGAGGCTGAGGTGAGTGGATTGCCTGAGCCCGCGGTTCCGAGACCTCATCTCTACAATAAATCAAAAAATCAGCTGGGCGTGGTAGCACATGCCTATAATTCCAGCTACTTGGAAGGCTGAGGCAGAAGGATCGCTGGAGCCCAGCAGGTCGAGGCTGCGGTGGCCGGGAGCGGTCTAGGTGACAGAGTGAGATTCCAACTCAAAAAAAAAAAAAAAAGAAAAGAAAAAACATGGCCATTATTACTGCACAGTTTTCCCCTTCTCCATTCTTCCTATCTGCTCCTTTTGATAATTCAATTGCATGATATTAGATATTGTCCCACAAATCTCTTTATCTCTGTCCACTTAAAAATTCTTTTTCTTTGTTCTGATTAGATCATTTCTTGCTCTATCTTCAAGTTCACTGGCTTCTATTTGTCATATTCAATCTGCTGTTAATCTCATTTTAAGAAATTTGAGGTTTTTTTCAGTTTCAGTATCTCTACTTGATTCTTCTTTATAGCTTCTATTTCTCTGCTGAGATTTCTTACTTTTGTTTATTCACATAACTATATTTTCTGTTATACCCTTGAGCATAGTTACAATAGCTGCTTTAAAGTCCTTGTCTGCTAATTTCCATATCTGGGTTATCTTGCAGTAGGTATCCAAAGATTGCCTTTTCCATATCTGGGTTATCTTGCAGTAGGTATCCAAAGATTGTCTTTTCCCTTGGGTTCAAATCACATTTTCTTATTTCTTTACATGTCTGGTAGTTGTGTATTGTGTCCTGGACATTTTGAGTTTTAAAGATTTTGGTACAATCCTCTGAAGAGTATAAATATTTTTTGCTTAAGCAGATTTTAAACTTGATTGGACTCAAACTTTAAGTCCCCTGTGGTTGTTGGCTTAACTGGACTGTTTGGAGTCTGCCCACAGCAGCATAATTCAGGAATGAGTCAGCACAGTTTATTTATAGAATTGAGGCTCCCCTTCTCTGGTTCTCTCCTTTTTGAGACTTTTCTTCTCATTCTTTAGCTTCTGTGGACAAATTTTGTCTTGTGGCTCTTGAAAACAGTGAGATCGTGGGTTTCTATTCAAGTTTCAGTTGCCCTACCTGTTGCTATCTGTGTTCAGGTAAAGAGCTATAAAAATGAGAAACTCAGCCGGGTGCGGTGGCTCAAGTCTGTAATCCCAGCACTTTGGAAGCTCAAGGTGAGGGAATTGCTTGAGCCCAACGTTTGAGAACAAACTGGACAACTTGGTAAGACCTCATCTCTACAATAAATCAAAAAAGTAGCCTGGCGTGGTAGTGATTTGGAAGGCTGACAAGGAAGGATTGTCTCAGCCCTGCAAGTTGTCGCTGAGGTGGCCGTGAGCGTGCCTCTGCACTGCAGCTTGGGTGACAGAGTGAGACTCAGACTCAAAAAAAAAGAAAAGAAAAGAAAAAGAAACTCACCCATTGTTGCTTCCTTCTTCCAAGTGTTGATTATCTTCCTGTTTGTGGTTACTATCCACCTTCTTCAAGTAATTGTTTTATATATTTTGTTGAATTCACATTTGGTATCCAAAGGAGGCTTATACCAATGGAAGTTACTCTGCTATTGCCAGAGACCCTCCCCGTACTCTTTTAACACACATCATTTTTCTTTTTCTTTTTCTGTTAATGTCTGGAGTATACACACACACATACACACACACACACACACACGCACGCACAAGCACATGCACATGTACATACTGTCCCCCATCCCCTCATGTTCTCATATTGACATCATCTGAGATTTTTCCAAATACGAATAAATTAAAAATTTTTTATTATGCATTAAAAAGTTACTTGTATTTAACTATACATTAAGCAAAACTGTGTCTTGAATTTCTCATCTACCCCTTGCTTGTTTTGTTTTTGTTGAAGTAATTCTTTCAGAGAATACATGTGTGCTAAAGTTTACGATTTTCTGAATGTCAGACAAAATATATATTTTGTCCTTCCATTTGAATGTAATTTAAATGGATAAGAGACTGTAGGTAAAAAAATGATTTTCTCTCACAAATTTGAAGATACCGCTTTATTTTTTTTCTATCAGTATGTTATTGACAGGTCTGAGTGCATTTTTTTCTTGTTCTTTTGAATATAAACTATTTCTTTATACTTGAAAGCTTTTTATAACTTTCCACTCTATTCTCAGTTTTATTTTATTTTATTTTATTTTATTTGAGTTGGAGTCTCACTCTGTTGCCCAGACTGGAGTGCAGTGGCTGCTCCCGGCCACTGCAGCCTCGACCTGCTGGGCTCCAGCGATCCTTCCGCCTCAGCCTTCCGAGTAGCCAGAATTACAGGCATGCGCTACCACGCCCGGCTGATTTTTTGATTTATTGTAGAGATGAGGTCTCGCTGCCCAGGTGGGTCTCGAACCCGTAGACTCAGGCAATCCACTCACCTCAGGCTCCGAAAGTCGCGGGATTACAGGCTGAGCCACCGAGCCTGGCTATTCTCAGTTTTATAAAGATTTACATAATGTGTTTAATTTAAAGTCATCTTATTTTTTTAGGAATTTAGTGACTCCCTCCAATATGCAGAATCAGCTCTGTAAATATTTTTTCTATTAAAATAAGAAAATTTATTTTCACTGCTGCATTTCTTCCACTCTTTTTATCTAAAAATTCTATTAGATAAAACCTGGAACCACAATTCTATTATATGAAATCAACAACAACAGCAGAAGCAGTAACCTGTTTTCTGTCCTATTTTGAACTCCTGGTTGTTTTGCACTAGATTCTACACAAATATTTCCTTTCAGTTTTTTAAATGATTAAGTTCCTCCTCATTTATTTCATGCTGTTTTTCAGCCCACATGTTAATTATTTTTGTGGCCAAAATTTTGATTCCCAAGATTTCTTTTTCCCCTCCCCCCCACTTCATTCCTTCCTACAAGTCTCAATCTCATTCTGTCATGTAGGCTGGGGTGTAGTGGCATGCTCACAGTTATCGCAGCCTCGACTTGCTGGGCTCAGGAGATCCTTCTGTCTCAGCCTTCCAAATAGCTGGAACTATAGGCATATGCCACTGTACCCGGCTAATTTTTTGATTTATTGTAGAGACAAGGTCTTGCAAAGTTGCCCAGGCTAGTCTTGAACCAGTCAATCCTCTTGCCTCCGCCTCCCAAAGTGCTGGGATTACAGGTGTGAGCCACTGCATCTGGCCCAAGCTTTTTATTTGATTTTTTTTGGGTGGGGGCATATTTTTTTTTTTTTTGAGTCAGGGTCTCACTCTGTCACCCAGGCTGCAGTGTAGTTACGCATCGTGGGTCACTGCAACCTCAGACTCCTGGGCTCAAGTGATTCTCCTGCTTCAGCCTCCTGAGTAGCTGGGACTACAGACATGCACCACCATATCTAGCTAGTTTTTTAAATTTTTTGTAGAGTTGAGGTCTGTATGTTGCTCACTATGTCTCTCAGGCTGGTCTCGAACTCCAGGACTCAAGTAATCCTCCTGTCTCAGGCTTCCAAAGTGCTGGGATTACAGGAATCAGCCACCATGCCCGGGCAGATCTTAATAATACAAATTCTGAAATCTTTGTTGCCTTAGTTTTAATTCTTAGGTTTAAGATAAGCACCTCTCAAATATTTGGTCATTTTAAATGGTCTCTCTTTGCTTTTATGTTCAAGATTCTATGTTTACCTGTCTATTCCCTTAAAATGTGATTTGGGAGACATCATTCTGCTAATGCCTTATCTTGGTATTGACATAAAGAAGCTACTTTGTAAACTTAAACTATATCTTTGATGCAAAACTTAAAAGACCTTAAAAGTAGACATGTGAAATACTATGGCACAAATGGAGTCTAGAAAGCCTGTGTCTTGCAAGATATCTGGGAACATTGTCTTTTACCTATGTTGAGAAAATGGCACAGAAATGAAGGACCCTGAAACTGAGATAGGCAAAGATCAGAGTGGACTTCCAGGAAGAAAAGTTCTGGCCTTTAGTCAATGACTTTTCTTATTTAGGAAGGGCACATACTTTAATATCCCATTTGTATATGACATTGAGTTCCCCAAGCCAGGAGTGTAGAAGGCTTCACGTGGCATAGTTGAGCATGGCTAATGGGGATCTGTCTCCCACTTTCTGCTCTGGTCTCGTCTGTGTCTCTCAAGACCTAAGAAAAATGGAAAAGAAATGGATACTATAGCCGAGCATCGCAAATTGTGGTCCTGCCTGAATGGCATTATTTCTGCTGGCCCAGTTTCCCAGAGCATACTGCTGGGCCTAATTTCTGTGCTCACTTATTCTGCTGGGACTGCAGACCCTTAAGAGTACGAAAAGAACACAGGCAGTGTTAGGAGTGTGAAAAGCTGTTCACCACATTGATGCTTCTCTCTTGTAATACGGTGTTTCCCCCAGGATAGCATCTAATTGCTACTTGAACGAACCCACTGTCTTTACCTCACCAGCCTTGCCCAGTAGGCCATTGCAAACATTTATTATTCTTTGAGTGACAAAGCTCTTCCCATCTGTCTCTTCTGAATTTGTTTTTTTTGAACTTCTACTTCTGCCCCCACTCCTGTCATCGAAGCAATATCAAAAGTAGTAACATGCATTGATATTATCCACTCTGCTAAAGATCTTGTGTACTTCTCTAATACCCCCTTCAATGTCTCTTTTGAAGTCAGAGAGATGGAGGATTTTTTCTTAACCTTTAAGAAACTTGTACAATTTTCTCAGGAAATCAGCATGAGAGAAAATATTTGTTAACATCTGACTTCCCTTCAACCAAACCCACCTGCTCAGGAAAAACTGCCAGAGAAACACATTTCCAGAAGGTTCTCTTTGGAGACAAAATGGCTATCTTATTTCCTTGTAGGAAGGGGAGAAAAATGTCAAGTATGTATTTTGATGATTCAAAGAAGGGGTCGAGAAAAGGGCAAGAGAGACTTGAAGAATAATGATTCCTTCTAATAGGGCTCGTTACTATTTATATGGAGTAGTCATGATAGGCCAGGCCCTGTACTATGCTGCCTTGTAACCTCATGATAACTCTACAAAGCAGATCTTATTATCATTATTTTATTTCTGTAGGTGAAGAATCTGAAGCCACTTAGATGGATGGAGGTAAAAATGAAAATGGTGGCTACCACTTACTGGCCATTCACAACATGCCAGGTACCTGTTTCACTCTGTTCATGTGGATTTCACTCAATCCTCACAACTCATGTGGTAGTACCTAATGTTACTCAGGGCTACCTGACTCCACTATCCTATGTTTGCCATTTTCCTATCATTGTTTTGACAAAGATGAAGTCCTTCTATGTGGGCTTCTTGTCTGATTCCCACAGTTTCCCTCAATCTTTTTCACTCTCCAGCACACTGAGAGGCTAAGCAAAGCCTTTAATTTTAGAAGACTTTGCTGTTCATTGTCTTACCTAAATCGGAGGGGTTGCTCACATATTAATCCCCAGCTCTAGGTTTTTAAAAACCCTTGATGCCAATCATGGTGGCTACCTCCCCTCTCAGGGCAGGACATATGATCCTTCTCCTCCTCTGCCTTAGTGATTAGTTCAGGGATGGGCGTATGACCCCAAGATAATCCGAATCCTCTCAGGATTCTCTCTAGTAGGGTTAACAGAAGGATAATCTTTTCCCCTAGTGTTTTGTAAGTTGGTGAATGTGGACACAGGGCAGGTAGTTGCCTTCTTCCTTGCCACATAGAGAAAGCCTGTCTGTAGATTAAACCCAACATGGAGAAAAGCAGAGCTGTAAGGTAGAGAAAGAGACAAAGATTTAGCAGTACCTTTTAAATTTTCAGATCCAGCTGTTTCTTTTTAAATTTATTTTATTTTAAAGACGTGGGGTACGTTACAGGATTACAAGTGGTCATCATACAGGTAAAGTTTGGTCTCCTATTTGGTTCCCACTTTGCCTAGGTTGAGATCAGTTGCCCTCATTAATGGTATGTGACCCTCCCCACCTCGGCAGTCTCTGGCTACTGCCAATCCCTTTCTTATAAGAAATTATAAGAAAGTATTATGGTAAATGTTCAGGGTCCACTTATGAGTGAGAACATATGGTACTCAGTTCTCTGTTTCTGTGATAGATCACTGAGTATGATAGACTCTAAATCTATCCAAGTTGCTGCGAAGTCCATAACTGTGTTCTTCTTTATGGCTGCATAATACTCCATCGTGTATATGTACCACATTTAAAAAAATCCAGTCCAGTTTTGATGGGTAGCATGGTTGGTTCCATGTTTTTGCTATTACAAATAGTGCTGCAATAATCATACTTGTGCAGGTATCTTTTTTGTGGAGTCATTTAAGTTCCTCCGGGTATATTCCCAGAAGGGGGATTGCTGGATCATATGGAAGGTCAATTTCTATTTCTTTTAGGAATTGTCACACTGTTTTTCATAGAGGTTGAACTAGTTTACATTCCCATCAACAGTACAGAAGCGTTCCCTTTTCTCCGCATCCTCATCAGCATCTGTTGTTTTTTTGTTGTTGTTGTTTTATTAAGATACAATTCTTATTGGAGTTAGGTGGTATTTCAGTGTGGCTTTGATTTGCATTTCTCTGATGAGTAGTGAGGCTGAGCATTTTTTCATGTCTGTTGGCTGCTCGTATGTCTTCTTTTGAGAAGTATCTCTTCATGTCTTTTGCCCACTTTTTAATGGGACTGTTTTTTTTTTTTTTTTCCTTTAGACATGTTTGAGTTTCTTGTAGATCCTGGATGTTAGGCCTTTGTCAGATATGCAGTTGGCAAATATTTTTTTCCCATTCTGTGGGCTGTTCCCCTACTCTCTTGATGGTTTATTTTGCTTTGCAAAAACTTTTCAGTTTGATGATGTTCTACTTGTCTGTCTTATCTCTGATGGCATGGGCTTTGGGGTTTTGATTAGGAATTGGTTGCTTATTCCAATTTCCAGAAGGGTATCTCCTGCATTTTCTAAGATTCTTAAAGTTGGGGGTTTTACATTTAGGTCTTTGATCAATTTAGAGTTGATTTTTGTGTATGGTGATAGGTAGGGTTCCTGTTTCATTCCTCTACACGTGGTCAACCAGTTTTCCCAGCACCATTTACTGAATAGGTTGTCCTCTCCCCAATGGTTATTGTTGGAGGTTTTATCAAAGATGAGTTGGTTGGGAAATTGAAGTTTTGCTTCCAGAATCTCTATTCTGTTCCCCATTGGTCTGCATACCTGTTCTTATACCAATACCAGGTTGTTTTTATTATTATAGTCTTATAATAAAGTTTAAAGTCCAGAAGTGTGATACTTCTCACTTTGTTTCTTTTGCTAAGGATTGTTTTGGCTATTTGTGGTTGTTTATGCTTCCATATGAATTTGGAATTGGTATTGTTGTTTCCAGGTCTGAGAAGAATGATGTTGGTAATTTAATGGTTATAGCAATAAATCTGTAGATTGCCTTTGGTAGGATGGACATCTTTAATGTTGATTCTTCCAATCCATGAGCATGGAATATTTTGTTCCATTTGTTCATGTCATCTTTGACTTCTTTGAGCAGTGTTTTGTAGTTTTTGTTGTAAAGATCTTTCACTTCTCTAGTTAGGGAGATGCTGAGATGTTTCGTTTTTTTGTTTTGTTTTGTTTTGTTTTTGCTTGACTATTGTGAATGGGATTGTGCTTTTTATTTGGTTCTCTGCCTGTTTGTTGTTGGTGCATAAGAATGTGACTGTCTTTTGCACATTTATTTTGTATACTGAGACTTTGCCAAAGTCCTTTATCAGGGCAAGGAGGTTTTTGACAGATTCTTTTAGCTTTTTGAGGTACAGGGTCATATATCAGCAAAGATGGATAACTTGACTTCCTCTTTTCCTATTTGGATACCCCTGATTTCCCTCTCTTGTCTGATTGCTGTAGCTAGGACTTCCAACACTGTGTTGAACAGGATGGGTGAGAGTGGGAAGCCTGGTCTTGTTCTGGTTTTCAGGGGGAATGCTTCCAATTTCTGTCTGTTTCAGATTCATTTGTTCTAAAAAAGTTTTACTCCTGGACTTTCTAGTTATAACAACAAATACATCTCCCTTTTAATTTAAGATGGTTTAAGTAGTCTTTCTGTCATTTGCAATCAGTAAACTGGTCTCTGGGAAGAGGTAGGGAAAGGAAGGCTTGATTTTTTTTTTTTAATGTTTGCCAATTACTGTGGTGTAACTACTGCCCACTATGCCAGATTTTAAGCTGCTGAGGTTTAACAACCTGTTTGCAAATTTCTGAATTTGTAACAATTGGTTATTGTAAGCAGGTTCCAGATAGTTCTAGCACAGTTTCCCATGGGGCCACTGAGATGAGAGAATTGGTCATCGAGGCACTTGACCAGCCTGTTTCTGCCCTCTGAATACTAGAAAGTTCTCAGAACCCTACTCCTGAATGGGTAGGGAGAAGTGTTTGATAATCTCCGCCAGCACACTTTCTGTTCAAGGGATTAAAATGTCTATGATTGCATTTTCCAAAGATGGTTTGTAGCTACCTCCCTCATAAGAATCACCTGCTCATCCAGAGCCTGCCTGAGACTGCATGTGAAACACACTCCCCAGCTGGGAGGTGTGTACCGTCATCTGAGTTTGCCCTTCTCTCTCTGGTTTGGTGCATGTGTTGTGTGCTTAAGGAGGGCTGGGGCGTTACTTGGTCTTGCCTGTGACTTAAATGTGGGTCTTTAAGGAATTTTTTTAAATAGGGCTGTTAAAAGGCAAAAGATTTATACACTCTGTAGAGAAACCAGGTTACCTCTGCCTTTCTCGAAGTCTAGGATTCTAGAGGAAAAAGGGTCAAGGAAGACATAAATAGAAAGTTGGGGACTTTCATAGATTTCATACTTTTCTCTCCTCTCATGCCCCACCCTCAGTCTCTACCTCTGCTTCCTTGTGTTTCCCTTCTGGCTTGCTTTCCGTTGACCTTTCTGAGACTTGGTTTCCACATCCATGACATGGGAATACAAATACGTAGCCCCTAAGGTTATGGAGAGAAAAGCATCACACCTAGCACCCAGCACCCTGTAAATGCTCAATGCATGTTACGTCTCACTTGCCTGCCTTTTTTCTTCTCAGCCCTCTCTTGGTAGCTGGCTGTCCCTTTGAGTTGCTGTCAGAGACCCAGTGGGTTGAAGAACTGGGACGGAAGTCTTTTAAATTCATTTCCAGGTGTCTAGGAGATGCGCTTTCTGTGTTGATATTTGTGGATTCTTTTGTAGTGATATCATCTTAGTGACCTATTTCCTAGGGATGTTTCCTTGGGTGCCACAGATGGTGAGGAAGGAGAATTGCGGCTGACAGGCCCAGAGACTGGTCTGAGCACCCTTTCCCTCCTAGCTGCAGCGGGATCCCACTTTCACCAGGGCAGTGACTCACCCTGGACTAATTGCACTACAATTATCCTGGGGAGTCTGAGTTTCCTCTTGATGTCTCCTGTCTGGTTTCCCTTTGACCTGCACAGCTGTCTAATAGAGATGGCTTTTGCAATTTCTTAGTTAATGTGATTCATTATTTCCAGTGTTGCCTTCTGCCTTCAGTGGCTGGAGGTTTTTCCGAACCTGACTTGGAGACTTGCAAGAGTTGTGTCTTCAGTCAGGGCTTGGTGCTGCCTGCATTGTCTGTGGGAGAGATTTCATTTGCAAATCAGAAGTTCACAGAGTGTGTCGCGGTGTGGCTTCACAAGTCGGCGTTTTCATCTTCCCTGCCTCTCTCCCCAGCCACCTCCACGTGCCTCGGTTGAAAAAGAAAAAGTCCCTCTTTCCCAGACCTCCACGAGAGCCATGCAGGCAGAGCAGTAGGCAGGAATTTGCTTGCTCCTTAGCCGTGCTAATTATCTGCAGAGGGCTGCAGAAACGCGCGATGCCTGTTCTCTCGGCATCTCGCCTCACGCTGGGTCATGCCACAGAGACCCAGACGTCTGGAGCCCTAGAAGCTTCTGATGTCAAATGTCTTTAGGAAATTACAGAAATCAAACGAACTCACCTAAAATTTTCTATTCCCCTCAAAACTCAGCACAGCCTTGGAAGTTTCTGTGGCTCACACTCATCCTTCATAGGTGAAGGCCAGAGAGAGTCCTGAGCAGTAATTTCTTGTTCAATAACTACTTTGCCGAATCCACCCAGCCAGTTTTTATTGAATATTGAGTATCTTGAACTCTCTACCAGGAATGGAAGTCACTTAGAAGGAGGGCAAAAGCCTATTACCTTGAGGTTTACTGTCATTATCCAGCATGGTAACTGGCCTGGATATAAAGAGAAGAGGGGCCTCCTGGGGGCGGGGGGTAAGGCAGGGGTGGCAGGGGTGATCTGAGGACCCAAGAAGGATCCCAGACACTCTGTGGTCTGAGAGGAACATCTTACCAAGCCCAGGGGAGGTCACACATTTCCACACATGAGACAAGATGTTTGAGAGGAGACAACCAAAAGAGTGGAGGAAGCCGGCAGAGAGAAATAGGAAGGGAGTATCAGTGATCAGACACAGTCACAGAGGCTGCCAGAGTATGAGATGTGATGAAGGACCAGCAGAGGACTGATCCCTGAAGAGCGAAGGCAGAAGTCAGCGAGGAAGGGAGACATGTAGGATTGCTCTGTGGTAAGGAGCACAGGCACCCTCGCACCTCTCAGCGGTCTTGAAGATACTGACTTAAAACCACCAAGACACACCCCACACATCCTGTGTGTCAGGGTGTAAGGTCGGGGGGTGGGCTGTAGAACAATACTCAGAACTAGTTTCTCTGAGAATATCTGTGTGCAAAACTCACAGTGAAACTTTCACCTGTCCAGGAAATTCCTGTTTTCTAGAACAATCCATTTCCCAATAGTGGTAAATAGTTAAGCTTTGCTTCTGAAGGCATTATTCTTGTCTCTAAGGCGCTGACATTCAATGGAAGAGATAAGTACTAATAAAAACTATACAATGTCTTATTAATGATAATTATTGAGCCCCTATTACATGTTCAGCCTGGTATCCCATGCTTTATTTATGTTGTCAGTGCTTTTTATAAAACGTCAGGAGGTGGGTATTGAGTTGGCTGCGGGGGTCCAGAGAATGGAGAGATTATGGATGGGTGGTCTCAGAGGATTTCCTTAAGGAGGTGGGACCTGAGCGAGATCTGAAGTATAAAGAGGATTTGGAGAAGGGTGGGAATGCTTAAGGGTTGGTTTATGGTAACTCTTACACCATCCTTCTCCTCAAAAGTGGGGAATGTATCCCAGTCTCTAGTGTGTGAGCCACTGCCTAACTTGGTGACTTCCATCAGGCCTCCCTACACACATCAGAGATTTGTATTTCTCTGGGATGGTGAGGGAAAAGGAAATCATGAGGGATGCAGAAATATTCCTGCTGGCAAAACCTTAGGATGCCAGAAGCACTTGGGGCTCTTTGAGTCTTTAGAGTCTTGGATTAGGGTCCAAGTTGATGACAAGTCTTGGGTACTAGAAATCAGTGTGAGATGACTGGTCACGATGGTCTCTATCTATACTATCTGACACTTCCTAGCCCAGGATTTAGGAATTGAGTGATGGCTATACATTGATTACTCTGGTTTTCAAGACTAAGTTTGCCCTTTGTTTCTAGGGACATTCTCTAGGAAATCTTAAATGCAGTCTTTGTATTTTGTGATCACTATTGCCAAATGTCTCTTGGACTTGCTAACAAGAAGAAACCAGAGGTGAATTGAAGCTGGCTTCCTCTTCTTTTCCAAAGAAAGAAAGAAAGGCTGTTTGAATTACTTCTCTTCAAACTAGTTCCCTATAGAACCAGAAATAAAATAAAATAAAATATGTATCAAGATGTCCAGGATGGCTGATGTAGATGTTTAGACTATCTGAGTACTGGCCGTTTTGGCTGTAGAGCCTGAGCATGGCCGATTTAAGTAGAAAACACCACTTGAAGGTCAAGCTGTGTGCTGGGTGGAGTGAGGAGGCAGTCATGGTTCAGAGACCTTGCTCCCAGGCAATGCAGAGTCGAGGGAGAGAGATAAAATAGGTATGTAGTAGCTCAAATAGAAAGCAGAGCAAGCCATGTGCCATGGCAAGGGACTCAAATGAAGAGAAAGTAACATTCAATTCTACCAACTGGTAGAAGTCAGTGGTTAGGGGGATGAGGCCCACAACTAAGAAAGGTTTTGAGGAAAGAATCCACTTGAGCAATGGCAGGATTTTGTTGTTGTTTTTAAAGAGACGAGGTCTCGCTATGTTGCCCAGGCTGGCCTCAAACTCCTGGCTCAAGTGATCTTCCTGCCTCAGCCCTTCGAGTAGCTGGGACCATAGGCATGCCCCACCACACCCAGTTATTCCCTGTTTTATGGACAATGGTTATTTATGGTACTTTTAAATTATAAAAATAATGCATGTTCATTTTAGAAAATATTAAAAAGTATAAAGAAGAAAAAGAAAATACTCATAATCCCAGTACCCAAAGAGAAAATACAAGTAACATTTTGATATTTTCCTTCCAGACTTTTATCATGTGCATATATGTCTATATATTCACCCACTCATACACATTTCACGAAACTGGACTTATACTGAATAAATACTTTTGAAGTCTACTCACTTAACAGAATAATGGGCTTTCATTTATCATTAAATATTCTTCAAAGACATGATTTATAAAGTCATCGTATGCTTGTCCAATAATTTATTTAACTATTTTCCAATTAGACATTCAGTTTGTTTCTATTTTCTCACAATTACGAATAATGTTTCACTGAGTCTCTTACACACAAATCAAATAGACTTTTGCTCTGCAGAGAGGGGTGAGGGTATGCTGGTGGGGAAGGGGCGTTCCAGAAAGAGACACTGAAGTGAACAAGTGGGTGGAGGTAGAGAAGAGCATGGGAAAAGTAGTGCCTGCTGTTTGGCTGGAGAGCATGTGCATTTAGGGGAGCTGTGGGCAGTAAGGATGAAAAGGCAGGTTGAGGTAGCTTGTGGAGCACTGTGACTGGCTGACTGAGAAGTACAGTGTCTACTTACCAGAGAGAAAATGGGGAACAGGTTTTGAACAGATTAAGGACAGAACTAGAGAAATGTTTATGGTGGTGAATCTGAAAGTGGTGTAAGGCCACAGCGAAGGAAGGAAGAGAAGAAGAAATGGGGGATTGGGAGTTAGGCTAGAAGACCTTGGTAGAGTCAAGGCAAGAGGGGGTGAGTGCCTGAACCTGGGCTGAGGCAGCTAGAGTGGAAAGGAGGAGTGGTTGGGGGCAATGACTCTGGGACTTAGAAAGTGGTCAGGAGCCGGGCTCAGTGGCTCAGCCTGTAATCCTGCGCTTTTGGGAGGCTGAGGTGAGTGGATTGCCTGAGCCCGTGGGTTCGAGACCCACCTGGGCAGTGAGCCCTCATCTCTACAATAAAAAAAAAAAAAAAAAATCAGCCGGGCATGGTAGCGCATGCCTGTAATTCCGGCTACTTGGAAGGCTGAGGTGGAAGGATCGCCGGAGCCCAGCAGGTTGAGGCTGCGGTGGCCGGGGCGGCCACTGCACACTACAGTCTAGGTGACAGAGTGAGACTCCAACTCAAAAGAAAAAAAAAAAAAAAGAAAGTCATCAGGAACATGGCCAGTGAAGATGGAGACATCAATAGCCTTCTGGCTCTGAGTCTTAATAACACAGAGAATGGAGAAAGCACAAGGGCCCAGAATATGCAGAGACTTGTGCAAACCAGTGACCTAGTTAGAGGTTAAACCTAGCCAGAAGTCAGATTTTCCAGTCAGAAAACCATTGGCATGGCGGGTGTTAGAGATCCTGCCTTAGATGTTATACATGGCAGATCCCGGAAGTTTAGATATAGTACATCCTGGAGCCTGAGCCTGAAAGCAGATCATCCTAAGGTGAGCTCCTGTCAGCTATGACTTTGACCCTTATTCACTTATTGGAACAGGGTTGAGTACTGCCCATGGATTAGGTCACAGGGTCAAAAAAACCCCCCAAAAAACAAAACTTAATTCTTCACTAGGCCAGGTTGAGTAAGCAGACTGATGAAAGAGATAAAAAGACAAAAAAGTCTTGTTTGCCATTTTGAAGGGTGGGCCAGAGATTTACCTTATCGCACAGAAAACCTTCTTCGCATCTCCAGCCAGAGCTGGTATCTGGCCCTTGGCAGAGTCTCCTCTGAAGGGACGTGGGGTTCTTGGGATCATTCTGGGAGGCAGGGAACAATTTGTTTCACTGGGTGGACAACTCATAATATATGTATGCATAGCTCCTTTTTATCTCACATTTAAATTGTGCTTTCTCTTCCGTGATTGGCTTTGCCACATCAAACAGTTTTCAACAATTTCAAAAACCAAGACCAGTGTATAATAACAAGAAAACATAATAACAATAAAAATAAGAAAAAGAAAAAAACCCCTCTCACCTGATCTCTCCAGCATTTCACTGCTGCTTTGGAAATTGAGAGCTGTGCGTGGATATTGGCGGCTAACAACCATGGAAATAAAAAATGATTTTTGATCTCAAGACCTAATATTATTCATATTTTTTCATAGCCTCAAACAATGTCTTCAGATAATTCAGGTAAAGGCAAGCCAGAAACAAAACAACATCATAAAGGCATTATTATATACAGACACTTTCAGCTACGCTACACGCCTCGCAGTGTCTTTGAACCCCGTATGATGAGAGAACCGTCTTACACTCCAGGGAATACTCTTGGAGCTGTTTTTACTTCAACAGAGGGTAGTGAAACAAAATTCTTTGGCTTTAGATATGTGTTTGGCATTGGCTCTGCAGAGTTCTACCCCTTCTTCTGTGTTTGCTATCCATCAGGTCCATTTGGGAGGCCATGAGACGGCCGCGACGTTCCCAGCTGTGCTTCCCACCTGCGGGGCAGGGGTCTCAACTTTGGGGCCTGGAGGTTTGGGCCAGCCCTCTGAGTGGGTGGGGGTTATGAGCCGAGAATGAAAAGGCTTTCATCAAGAAGAATTTGGAAAGGGAGACGTTCCCAGTCCTTGTTCCTCCCCAAGTAACACGGGCCAGCATTATCGAATTGAATCAGGGCTGGGGACTGTGGTGTGCTTAGAGAGGACAGAGGAAGCTGAGAAAGGGAGAGGAAACTGTTCTCTTGGGAAATCGCTCACTCCTTATTGAAACTATCTGTTCTCTGGTTTGAAAGTGCCAATAGTGTCTCAGCCAAGGAATGCAACTTCCTCTCCTCCCTGCCTCTCTTGCATTTGTTTCACCGTTAGAATTCTTCACCTAGAGCAGGCTCTTCAGTGTATCTATTAGCATTGTGTTCAAGTCCATGTTTTTAAGGTAGTCTTTCCAGCTGCTAGGACTTGAGAGGTCACTCCTATCCTCACCTTCCACAGCTTTAGAAACCGTGGCACTCATTTGGTACCTGGTGTATATGTCCTATGATTATTCGATTTGGCTGGCAGGGCTGGTGGGGTGGTATACACTCTGACCTTTAAGTTGCTTACCAGTTAGAGAGGCTAACTTTGCTACCTCTTCTCCTTTCTCAGCAGCGTCTAAGTGCTTTGGAGGGGTAGATATCAAGTTAATGTTTGCAGATCACCTAATCCTTCTTCCTCTATCCCATAAGGTAAGGTATATAAGTCCATGTAGGCAGGCTAGGAGATATGAAATTAATTCCAGGAGTTATGACCCTCCAGGGTTACAGGGATTTCTGAGGATTTAACGGAACATGGTTTCTTTAGCTGACATGTTTTTCAAGGTCCAACTCAGTGCCACCTCTGCTGAGAAGCCTTTCATAGTATCTTGAACCAAAAGCAATTTATTCCATAAATCACCCTGTGCCATTCAAAAGACAGTTGGCCCATACCACCTCATAGTCTAGATTTGCTCACCAGTCTTGCTTGCCTTAGTAAGCCCCAGGGAGACAAGGACCGATTCTCACATGTCATTCACACATTCATTCCACCACTATTCCTTGTGTTTCGGACATGGCTCTATCATGTCATATGCTGGCAATAACAGTGTGCTGAATGAATTGACCTGATCTGCTTTAGTGTCTGAGAAGCCTGCTGGGGTTTTGTGAAAAGAGAAAACTGTTTATCTAGAAAGTGTACACAAACCCCTGGAAAAGCAAGAGGAACAAACACGGTTTCCATGATTTTGGCCTCATCTTTTCTCCCTGGGTCATCTCCCCTGTCCTTCCCACACCATCGAGTGGGTATTTAGCATTTTACCAGCTTTTTTTCCCAGGCAACATTTCCCTCCTGCCCTGGACTTAGTGTGCATTGAGCTAGAACAATCGCTCACTAGAATCTAATTTCAGTCCTACAAAGGTTAATTTATCCTTTTTCAGGCTATGTACTCATTTAAACCAAAATTACCCAGCGACTAGCCTTCTTGATAGCAATTACGTCCAACGAAAGCAAATGACTGAGCTTCATGTATTGGTAATGGCCTTTCTTTCTATATTTTTCCTTAGGGATAAAGTTGAGTGGGAAAATTAGTCACATTAAGCTGGAAAAATAGTGAACAAAATACATATTTTATATTTAAAAAATATCCTCCTGCTACCAATTATGGTCTTTATTAGAAACAGGTATTTTCACATTATAGGGCTTGTCTTTATATTAAACAGAGCAAACCCAAATGAATAGTTACTTAAGAGGATCTTTTAAATAAATACTCAAGTCCATTTTAATATCTAATAATAGTGGCTGCCTCAAGTATTCAAATTTTAGCATAACCAGCAGGAAAACTGTTTGATGTTTTAATTATGTCCCTGAAAATGCTGAATGGGTTATAAAAAGCAATTTGAAGAAAATTTAAAAAAGGGATTCTTACAATATTATTAGTGTTTCAGGGAAAAAGACATTTTTCTATATCCCATTAAAAACCTTTCTGTATTGTAAAAATACTATCTGCTGATAAACTAGGCCAAATAAGCAAAGGATTTGCATTTGTTGCAACTGTTCTCATTTGAGGGAAAAGTCTGGAAAATACAAAAAAAGAGGAGACCTCAGAGGAACTGTATTCCAAGGAGGGAGAGCTATGGAAATTGAGCATGCCTTGAAAGAAAGAAAGAAATCTTTTAATTACATTTAAAATTAGCCAGAACCTTGTACTTGTCCCAAAGAGATTCCTGGGAGGGTTGGAACATTTCTGATGAACGGGCTGATGCAATCACTTCAAAAACCACCTGGAAGTCTGGACTTGGGAGGAGGCTGTGGGGACATTCCGGGGCTAGATCCTGTTGCCCCCAGGTCATTCTTCTGGGCAGGAATCAGGAAAGCTGTCCCTGAGGGGAGAGAAGCAATGAGAAGGGGAGACATTTCCAAGGAACGGAACCAGATGTACAAGCTACAGGCTGAGAGTGGGGCTCAGCAGAGGGTGGACACATGACAGAGAAGAGGGAAGGCTGGATTCTGGGTTAACTCTTTCTCCTCTCAGTAGGTGGGGCTTAGTCCTCACATGACAGGAAAACCTTATCCCGATGGCCAGTTATGTGGTGCTATGAAGAAGTCAGGGAATTCTCCAGGAGGTAATGGGTCCGTTCCCTGCATAAGCTGCCCCGTGGTGGTCTAGGCAGGGAACACAACCTGGACTGCAAATTAGAATCCCCTGGAAGGGATTCAAGTCATTTTTTTTCTTTTTCTTTTTTTAAAGCAATCATTTTGCCCAAGCTGCATTCCAGCATTTTGGAGGTGGAGCCCAGCCACCAGTATTTTTAAAAAGTCCCCAGATGATATGCAACCAAGTAACAAAACCAGCATCAATGTAGTCCAAACTTGAGAATCATGCAGGGGCTTGTAAAAATGCAGGTTCTGATCTAGAGATCTGGGGCAGGGCCTTTCAGAACAAGCTCTCAGGCGATGCTGAGACTCACTGCTCAGTAGACTACACTTTGAGTAGTAAGACATTGCAGATTTCTGCTACTTTCACTTCCTTGTATTTCTACCCTTTAGGTTAAACGATATACATATTTTTAATGATCAGGAGCTTAAGTTGTTCTTTTTAGAATAGGGCCTATTAGTCCAGTGATTTGTATTTCTAGTGCAGGTAGATCCTGGTGTTAGGAGACATTTTATTCCATTTAGCTAGAATGTTATTGAACCAAGTACCCAGGTGGCCTGTCACTACATAGCAAGAAATGCCAATGCACTTGTCCTCAAAAATCGTAGTTTTGCCCATGGTGTCATCTCTGAAGTCTTTTTGTTATGTTACTATTCCATTCAGAAAAGTAAGCTGGATTTATTTTATTTATTTATCAAAAAAATATTGATAAAGTCCCTACTATGCTGGGAGTGGAGAAGGACCATTTGAGTAAGACTTTGCTTTTGGTGTCATCATCTAGGGCTTGCTCTTTTGAAGTGTTTTAAGAAGTGTTGCTGGTGAGCCCAGTTCTGTGTTATGGCGGATTGTGTGGCTCTCATCTCAACCCAGAGATCTGAAATGTGACCCTCGTAATGCCCCTTGACATTTAGCTATTGGGCCATGGGTACTCTGGAAGTGATGGGAAGTAGCCAACAATGTTGAATTCCTGCATGTGATTGACACTCTAAGAGATGGATGGGCTGCTATTCCTTTTAAGTTTTGCAGCAGCCCTGTGGGGTGAATGATATTATGCCCATTTTACAGATAAGACGTATAGAAGGGTTAAGAAAGTTGTTAAGAGTTATGTAGCTACTAAGTGGACAGTATTTAAGCACCATTTTACCACTATAACACCATTTTTTCACCACAGTAAGCTGTCTCCCTGCAGAAGACCTAAAGATTGAAAAAAGTTAAATGTTAGAAGGTACTTGTGAAATAACTATTGCAGTAATGACTGCAACCTTCTTTTTTTGCTGATGAGGTAATTGAGATGTATTCTCAATAACAATTGGTTGAATGAACAACAAATGAATGGATGAATTAAGGAAATCCAAGCATTAAACTTGTCAACTCCTACATTTAAATACAGCAGACATTGCCCTTCCTAGACCCTTGGTCTGGTGAACCTTCTAGATCTTGAGAAACCCAAGGGTACATTTTTAATTTTAAGTAATACTTATTATTAAGTCAATTATCATTAATGATGTCCTAGGCATGACACCTTCTATGTGCCTAGTTTTATACCAATCATGTTATATGCAGCATTTAACATAATCTTTATAAAAATGAGACTCAGAGAAGTTCACTCACCCAGTGGCCCAGCTAGTCAACATCAGAGCTTAAGATTTGGATTTTAAAGCCCAGGCTCTTCCCTCTGTGCCACACTGCTCAAAGGGAAGCTTTAGTGGCCTTCAGAGTTTTCCCTCTAAGGCATTTGAACCCTGTAGCTGGTCCTGTTAGGTCCCACCCCAACCCCTTGAGCCCACACCAGGTCACCAGCTGAGTACCCAAACACATTGATGGCTCCTGACTGTGCTTGGCCAGGTCACAGAGTAAGCTGGAAGTGCCAGAGAATTGATGCCCCAGAGGGACCCTCTCAATGAGTGAGGGACAGGAAGTGATGGATAGCTACCTAGCTTCCTTGTCCCTCCAACAGAGGATTCAAAAGCATGCTCCAGAGTTTCTCAGAGTCTGTTGTGAGGTTGAGTCCCAGTTGCCTGCAGAAGTAGCTGCCCATCAGCATACTCTTTATTGGTCTCACTTCACTTCTTCACAGTGCTTTCTTGGCTCGGATCTTAAATAAACTGCTTATACCTTTTCCCTTAGGTTCCATGATTGGATAAACCCAAACTAAGAAAGGCATCACCTTCTCAGTGCCCAGAAGTTAGGGAGCGCCACCATAGTGGTGGAGGCCTGGAAATCAAAAAGCGGTTACAGCCGGGCGTGGTAGCACATGCCTGTAGTTCCGGCTACTTGGAAGGCCGAGGCGGAAGGATCACCAGAGCCCAGCAGGTTGATAATGGGGTGGCCATGAGCATGCCACTGCACTCCAGTCTGGGCGACACAGTGAGACTCCAACTCAAAAAAAAATAAAAAAAATAAAAAAGCGGTTACAACTAGATGTCTTCTTTCTTTCTTTTTTTTTTGAGCTGGAGTCTCACTCTGTCGCCCAGACTGGAGTGCAG
>NW_007233014.1:584484-601721 GCF_000164805.1 Carlito syrichta
GCTACCACGCCCGGCTGAGTTTTTGATTTATTGTAGAGATGAGGTCTCGCTGCCCAGGCGGGCCTCGAACCCACAGGCTCAGGCAATCCACTCACCTCAGCCTCCCAAAGTCGCGGGATTACAGGCTGAGCCACTGAGCCCGGCTCTTTCTTTCTTTTTAAAATCAAGGTCTCACTCTATTGCCCAGTAGATTGCAGTGGCACAATAATAGCTCATCACAGCCTCACATTCCTGGGCTCAAGCGATCTTCCTGCCTCAGTCTCCCAAGTAGCTGAGAGTACAGGCATGTACTTTTTTGGTAGTGACAAGGTCTCGCTCTGTTGCCTGGGCTGGTCTTAAACTCTTGGGCTCAAGCAGTTCTCCGCCTTGGCTTCTTCCCAAAGTGCTAAGATTACTGGCATGGGCCACCATGCCTGGCTTGGATATTTTCTTTAAGGGAAGTAGATAGCCTTCTTTCACCTTATTTCTCTGGAGGGAAGACTGACTGCTATGAAGAGTTGACATTTAGGTGGTCTCACCCTTTTGAGAGGGTGAATAGAATTCCCAGGATCACATGATTTCTTCAGAAGTGGAGATTCCCTAGGCAATTGTGGCAGATGGTAAAGCAAGTTTACCTGCATGCCTCTGCTCCTGGTGCCAACTCCATGCTGTAGACTTCAGAGATTAGGTAAGAAGGTGGTAGCCTGTGCCTACTACTGTGCTCTTGAAGACTTGAGTGGGAATGCTGAGAAGGACCTATGGGTGAGCAAGACAGTGTCACTTTCCAGAGCTTGCCGAGGAAACACTTTATGCCGACTAGAGGATGGTGTGGGAAGCAGAAAGATAAAGCAGAAAGAATAATTAATAGGGACTTAGAGATCTACTTTGAATACTAGCTCTGCCATTATTCTTTCAGTCAACCCATGATTATCAAGTTCCTGTTATACATAGGCTGGAGTGTTATTGCGAACATTTTGCTGTGCCTTTAATTCCTGGATTATGGGGTGGTCCAAAAGGTCCAGAGAAGGGAATGGGTTGGCTGGGGTACTAAGGCACACTTGGGAGTTTTGGGCAAGAGTTAATTACCAATGGATACAGAAACATTTCAATATTTTAACAACTGTCTTTGTCATACAGGCATATAATGCCTGAATACATACCTGGTATCTGGCACTATTGCTAGGTCCTGGAAAAATAACGGTGAAACCAAGCAGACTATCCTTATTTTTAGGGAAATAGACTGTACTCAATCCATCACACAGTTAAGCAGATGATTACACACCAGGATAGATGTTCTCAAGGAAAGAAGCTTTGCTATGAAAACACGAAGCACAGGAGACTCACCCCACTTTCCTGAGGAAGGACACAAACCAAAACTTGCAAGTGAATCAAGCAAGGAGTAGGAACAGAGATGGAACAGCATTCTTGAAAAAGTCTGGGATACAAGGGAACACAATATACTTGAAGGACTGAAAGAAGGTCAGTGTGGCTTGAACAAAGAGAATAGGGTTAAGAGTAGACCAAGATGACTTTGGAGATCTACACAGGGTCCAGGCCAGGAAGGGCTTGGTAGACATCAGGATTTGGGTTCTCATCTCTAGAACCACTGATGGGTTTTAAATGGGAGCAACATCACTGCAATGGTCACTGCACCGGGGTTTTGGGGTTGATTGGCATAGGAGGGCGAAGGTGGATGCTTGAATACTATAAGGCATTGGAGCAGAGACCATGACAGCCTGTTCTAGGTGGTGGCCAAGGAAATGGAGAGGACAAGGGAGGGGATAGATTGGATGGGAAGGGGGTGGTGACAGCATTTCTCAAGGGGTTCTCTTCCATTTCCAGTTTTTTTTTTTAACTGGAGGGATGTTGGGTGATGCCCTTCACCAGGACTGGAGCAGTAGAGTAGAATTAGCTCTGTGGTTTGGGAACATTTCATCCGCTCTGGTCCTCAGTTTCTTCATTCGTATAAAGCGAGATGAACTATATGATCCCCTAAAGGCTGTTATCCAGTTCTTTATTGTTGACATTCCCAGACAAGAACAATCTAACCAGCAGTAAACGCTATCAAAAGGAACCCCTGAGATGTGGTTTTTAGGTCATGATTACCTAAATATTAGAATATAAAAATCTTAGTTCTCCCTGTCCTGTCTCATCCCTAGAGGCAGACACAGTAGAGATAGAATCCTTAAGCAATATTCTTTAATTTCCCTCTGTGAGCTCCACCTTCTGTGGGGGAACTTCTTTCCTCCATAGAACTGAGCTGATTGTGCTGATTATGTAACCGCATAGGGTGACTTACCCTCTCTGATTCTAAGTTATGGGGTGGTCCAAAAGGTCCAGAGAACCAGGGTCCTGGTTTCTAAGAGGAGGGTGCTGAACCAGGAGGGCTCTGAGATCTTTTCCTGTGTCCACATTATATGAAATATCTTTCGCTGTGGTATACCATAACAGTGTTCATGTGAGCATTCTAGTGGGCTTATAAACTTCGGGGAAGGGTTGGGCTATTTTAGCTGGCAGGCTGGGAGATCGCTCAGAATGCTTTGCTATTAGGTACCCCTGAGAGGGGAGGGCCACCTTGGACCTGGGTCAGAGGTTTGTTTGTGGGGGGTTGGGTAGGACTTACCTGCCCTAAGAATTTGAGGGAATACCTGCTAGGTCTTCAGAGAAATTGAGAAAAGGAGCTCAGGTCAGGCTGAGGGAGAAGGTTAGGTCAGGTCTGGACTCCCAGGAACCCAGGTGTCCTTTGTCCTTTATCTGTAGGGACTATTTATTTTTTTAAACCATAGCTCTGCAGTGATGTCTCAGAAGATGTGCCGTGGTAGTGGTAGGGTGGGGCCTTCTCCCCTCTCCCTTTTCTTGTTATTTAGTGTCCAAATCCATTAGCATTGCTTTTTCTTGAGCATCCAAGATGTTACAGCCCATCACTCAAGTCAGTCACATGGCCTTTCAGCCTTTCTTTAGAAGACAATTGTGTCTTCAGTCAAAGACCTCTTGACAAGAGAAAATGGGAGCCCAGGATGGAATAATGCAGCCAAGTGCTTGCTATACACCTGCAGAATGTGACTCTGTGTGCCATTACTTCCCAAATTGTTGTGCTGAAAGATTTCTCTTGTTTACATCTCTTTATGCCCCAGCATTTAACCTTGGGGCTCTGAAGACTCTCCCCTCCCTTCATCTTACCACAGCAATTATTTCCTTTGTGGTCTTCGTTTTATGTAATTATGTCGGGGCAGTCATCATGCAAGCTTTTACTTAGCTGCATTGCAGGATGAGACTTTTGCTTCTGATTCTGGGAACTTGCTTTAGGTCATTTACTGACTCTAATCTTTTGGGATTTTTATCAGGGGTTATGTCCTCAAAATGAAATAGAGAAGGTATGTGCTTAAAACCCTAACAGAAAGTATTAAAAATGGAAATGGGTCATGATCTTATCTCAGAGTGTCCATGTTGGTAAAAGAGACAGAGACGTGATAGAAAAATTCGCAGTTGCCAACGTAGTGATGATGCATAGCTTGGTTTCAGCCTGGGGGGGTGGGGGGGAGTGAGGTGTTTTTTTTTTTTAATTTAAACTTATTACGGAAAAGTCCAAACATATAAATAAAATAGGATCTTTCTGGTGGGAATGTAAAATGGCACAGCCACTTTGGAAAATGATGATTTCTTTAAGGGTTAAACACAGAGTTACCATATGATCCAGCAATTCCACTCCTAGGTATATACCCCAGAGAAATGAAAACATGTCCACACAAAACTTACGCCAAATATTCATAACACTTTTATTCATAATAGCTTATAAGTGGAAACAATCTAAATGTCCATCAACTGCTAAATGGATACATAAAATATGGTATATCTGTATGTAATAGAATATTAATTGGTGATAAAAAGGAATTAAGTACTGATACATGCTACAACATGTATGAACCTTTAAAACATTATGCTAAGTGAAAGAAGCCTGTCACAAAGGACCATATATTTTGGAATGCCATTTATATGAAATTCTACAATAGGCAAATCCATAGAGATAGAAAGTAGAGCAGTGATTTCTTAGGACTAGTGGTGGAGGTAGGGTGAAATTGGAAGATTTCTCTTTGGAGTAATGAAAATGTTATGAAATTGATTATGATGATGGGTGCGCAACTCTGAGTAAACGAAAAGTTGTGGATTTGGATGCTTTAAATAAGTGAGTTGTATAGTATATAAATTATACCTCCATAAAATTGTTTGAAAAAAAGCAAGGAAAATAGAATTGTAGAGTGAAACCTGTGTGCCCATCTCTCAGCTTCAATAATTACCATTTTGATGCCAATCTTGTGCCTTCCTGTATTTTCACCCTTTCCCTCTCAGACATTGATATCATCCCATCTGTAGTTCATTACAGAGCTCTAAAAGGTAAGGACTCTTAAAAAAAAAAACAACCTCAAAACCATTATCACACCTAAATGTTTAACAATAGTTACTTAGCATTATGAAACATCCAGTGTCCAAATATCTAGTTGTCTTATATTTTCTTCAGTTGCTTGATACAATTAAGTCTACAAATTGCAGATGGTTGAAATGTTTCTAAGTATCTTTTAACTTATAGGTTCTCCTTCTGTCTCTTTTTTCCCTCCTTATAATTCATCTATTTAAAAATCTAAGTCAGTTGTCCCACGGAGTTTCCTACAGTCTGGACTTTGCTGAGTGTGTCTTTGTCGTGTGTAGTTTGACATGCTCTTCTGTCCTCCGTGTCACCTGTAAATTAATAGTTTCATCTAGGGCCTGGTTTGGATTAATAGGTGGTGTTGTGTCCTTTCATCAGGAGGTACATGATGTCCGGTTGTCTCTCACTGAAATTTTATGTGCTCTCGATCATCAAGGCTTAGGTTCATCAATTCATTGGGATAGTCGGAAATTTTTAAAAAATGAATATGGTTCCTTCCTTGTATACTAACTGGAGTCACACTTTTTGATCTTACTTTCCTGCACTCATCAGAAACTTGTCCTGTACTTGTCCTTGTTGCTTTGGGAGAGAAACATAGGAGGAGACTGGGGAGGACTTACCTAGAACTTTCCCATACCCCACCACCTAACTCCAATGCACAGTGAGAGAAAACCAAATCGCACCGTGCAGGGGTTGGAATGGCAGAGACCTGCCCGCTCCGTCCCCTTCCACCTAATGCCTGAGCTACTGATCCATTGGCTGCTTCTAGCCCACTGCATGTGTGCATACAGCCATGCTTTTACTCATGCTGTTCTCTGCTTTGTTTGCTCACTTATTCCCCAAATATTTATTGAACACTTGCTATGTACCCAGCACCATGCCAGGAACTAAGGACAGAAAAATAATAAGAGACCATCTCTACCCTTGAGAAGTTCACAGTCCAGTGAGGGTGATGATTATGAAATTCTACTCATCTTTGAAGACCCAGCTCAATCATCACATCCTGTGCCAGGTCTTCTCCTTCCTCCCTTCCACTCCTCCTGCAGAACCGACCGCTCCCTTTGTGTGCTCCCACGGGTCTAGCTGCTGATCTAGCGTTCATCACACAGAGGTAGAATCAGGGGCATGGGTATTTGCATGGATTGCAGGATTAGGAACTCCACTGGGAAATTATCCATATCTGTTAATCTTTGTATTTTGTTTCTACAACTTACCATGTGATTAAGGACAATTACTTAATTTCTCTAACTTCAGTTGCCTTGCTGTAATATGGGCTAACCCTGGAACCTACCTCCACGGGATGTATTGAGGACTGAGGTGATATTGCACATGCAGCTTTTAGCTACCTTTGTTATTCTGTGGCCTTAGTGCGTTGTTTGGCATTCACTGGGTATTTGTTGGATCATTTAATGCATAGGACGCAATCCTTACTTTTAAGTAATTTACAAATTAGTAAATACAATATGTGTGAAAAGATAATTAACAGGGTAGTGTGGTATGGTGAAAGGACTTTGCGTGAGCAGATAGAGAACTCAACGTTTCTGAGCTTCCACATTTGTACTTTAGAGAAACTGTTCTCAACTGGGAATATATGGTGTTGTTTAAGGACATTCTGGTTGTCACAATTGAGGGAGGTACTACCGGAATCTAGTGAGGAGAGAGGGATGCCGCCAAACATCCTACAGTGCACAGGACAGTCTCCTCTGTCCCCTACCCCCCCCAACCAAAGAATTATCCAGCCCTGAATGTCAATTGCTCTGGAGCCTTCCTTTTAAAAATATGGTTCAAAGACGAGCAGCATCAGCATCACCTGGGAGCTTGTTAGAAATGCAGAATCCTGGGTTGTAGCCCAGATCTACTGAATCTGCACTTTAGCCAGATCACCAAAGTTTAAGAAGTAGTGTTCTAGAATAATGCTTCTCAACCTTGGATGCTTATTGGAATTGCCTGGGTGGGGGGGTAGGGGTTGCTGATAGTGGTGGTGATGTTAAAAACCCCAATACCCACGCCATACCCCACAGCAATGAGATACAAGTCCCTGAGGTGGAATCCAGGTATCAATGATTTTTAAACCTCCCCAGGTGATTCCAATAGGCAGCCAGGGTTGAGAATCACTGATCTGAGCCCACAGATCAGAATCACTGAGCCCATAGTCTGATGGGGTGGAGAGACTTGTTGGAAGATCACAGTGCAAGGTAATAGTTGGATCTGAAGGAAAAAACCCAAGGTGAAGGATTTTAAACCATTAATAAGGATCAGTTTGTTGGGAGCTGTGGGGAGGGGGAGGGGACGACAGAGACCCCACTAGGATGGTTGTGACTTTGGGCAGGCCATTATCCCCCCGACCAATCCCATCCCAGGGTTGTCTCAGTTTCCTTGTCTATTCAAAGATCTTCACGGTGTCTTCCACCTCAAACCTTCTGCGGGGGGGGGGTGGGGGGGCTTAATGAGGGTTTGACAAACAAAGGAATGATCTTGTGCTAAGGAAGAAACAAAAGGGTAGACAGATGGATGCTCTAGGAGATAAGGAGCAGGGAGTCACTCATCCCTGAGCGCTTCCTGGAGAAAATAGGATTTTCGCGGAGCCTGGGGCCAGCCCACCAATGAAGAAGAACACGCATCTGTTTCCTTTGGTTTCTGTTTGGGGAAGGGGGTCTACTTCGGTTCAGTGTCTCCAAGGAGGCCCATCAATTCTAATCATCCCTCACCCTGATTTATAATTAACACAGGTCCCTATTTTAGCCCAGCTGTAGATTAGTTACCACTTTTAGGGCTCAGCAGGTAGGGGCTTCTCCTTCTTATAGAGTTGGAGGAAAAAAGTCCCAGAACTTTCTATAGCTCCTGCCTCCTGGTGCTCTCCGTGGAGCAGGAGCCTGGTTCCTTCTGTACCCCCTGCACATTAAAGCTCTTTGCTTCTTAGAACAGATGATGGTTTTAAACACTAGAATAAAGGGTCGGAAATGGACTTAACCTCATCAAACACTTCCATATCTGATCTTACCTTCGGAGCTGCGGATCATGGGCAACATGAAAGGGTCTATTTGCAGGTTGATTTTCAATGTGTTTTTCTACCTTGGGGTTTTGCCTATCTTGGCAGGTCGAGGAGCAGGATGGAGAAGTGGTGGTTGGTGGGTGGTGGGTGCTTGGTGGAGAGGGCCCTGCTCCTGGGACCTGGATAGCTAGAGAGATGGAAAGTGTCCCCATGTTGGGCCTAGGTGGAGGATTTTTGCCAGCATCCCTGGGAAAGCTATACTTTGGCAATGAGCTGAATTGGGAGAATTTTTTTTTGTAAATTGTAGACCCAGCATCTGAAACTCTTTTTTTATATTTGAGGAATTCTCTATGAGTCTTGGAGGGGAGTAGGAGTGGGAAGGGTAGTACCCACTCTTTCTCAGCCCTCCTGGCAGCTAGGTCTTGAACACATGACCTGGTTTCAGTCAATTAGACTCCCCCATGGAGAGAACCCCTTGGAAACCATAGGGTTCTGTTGCAAAGTAATAGCCACTCTGCCACTTCCTTCCTTTCCTCCTTCCCTTCATTTCCTGGGCAGCCAGTGTTGGGTTTTACTTCCAGGTGTTACCTAGAGCTGGTCTTGAACTGATTGTTTCAGGGGCCCCAATTCTGGCACAAGACTCAGACATCAAGATCTTAAGACGTGGCAAAGGCTGCATGGTGATCTGAAAATCAGAGGCTTTGCTTGGAAAAGGCATCAGAGGCATATCCTGCAGGCAGGGCCGGGATGAAGGTGCAGAGAGGGAGGTGCAAAATGGGTCAGGCAGAGCTTGCTCACCCTCTGATGAAGGGTGACTTTTATCCTAAAAGCAATTATAAGGCTTTAAGTGGGAGGGGCTTATGAGTGTGGATGTGAGATTTTATGATAAGATCACTGGTTTCTGTTGGAGGCTGGATGTATGGAGGCAGGAAGGCCACGGTGTCATTTATGGGACAATGAGATCTCGGGACCAGTGTGGAGGCCCCTCCCTCTCTTGGGTGCCTTCCTTCCAGATCCTGCTTCCAGACACTTCATTGATTCTCCCAACTCTATCAATACACAAATCTGTCCGCAATGGGTTTCCTAACCTAAAAGTAACTTAGGCCCTGGGAGGGGATTTGCATCCTCAGCCAGGTGCTGGGGGAGAGTTTGTGGATGGAAAGGTCCATTCTGTCTTAGTAAAGCAGAAACAAATAGACAGAAATAACATATGGTAAAATAACAGACTTCTAGTTTTCTTTCTTTCTTTTTTTTTTCGAGTTGGAGTCTCACTCCGTTGCCCAGACTGGAGTGCAGTGGCTGCTCCCGGCCACCGCAGCCTCGACCTGCTGGGCTCTGGCGATCCTTCCGCCTCAGCCTTCCGGAATTACAGGTAGCCGAATTACAGGCGCGCGCTACCACGCCCGGCTGATTTTTTGATTTATTGTAGAGATGAGGTCTCGCTGCCCAGGCGGGTCTCGAACCCACGGGCTCAGGCAATCCACTCACCTCAGCCACTTCTAGATTTCTAAGATCTTCACTTGAGAGGGGCTTTGAGTGTCTCTGAGCCTGGATGTCTATGGGAGTCTTGACCGTCCCATGCTATATCTGATAAGCAATTGTCAAGTGTGATTGTGTTTGATGACAGGAGCCTCACTTTCTTGCCAGACCCCAATCTCATCTTGGCAATTTGCATGGAATTTCTCCTTTTTCTTCTACTCTTCTGGGCTTGTCTTCAGTGTATCGCACCAACCCTTATGTGGGCGTATCTGTGGGTCTGGGCATCAATACCTTTTGATGAATGGGGTCGGCCCCATGATGAATCTCCCACTGGCTCCTTGTGCCTTGGGACAGAGGAAAACCAACCTCAGTGTCTGGTGAGACTTAGCTGCAGTTCCTGCTGCCAGGCCTAGGAGGACATCAAGTTGCTGAGCCCTGCTCTCACCTTCCAAGTGGACATTCCTGTGGTGATCGGTCCCTCTTCTCCCAGGAGATAGGACTGAAGTAGGGGGGAGAGTGGCTGGAAATGACCTTGGGCTGGGGACCCTCATAGGAAGCCAGCAGCCTGTCAAATCACCTTTCACTTGGGCTCCGGTTTTGATCTCTCCCCAAAACCAGGTCAAAGAGAGGCCTCGGGCATCTTATTCGGAGAGCTGAAGCTGCTGCACCTTTGTCTGTGTCCCCCAGGCCTGTGGACAGCACCGGGTCCTCCTGGGCCCCCACGCTCCTGCAGCGTGACGGGGAGCTGCCCGCTGGCAAATGGGCCGAGCAATTAAGAAATTGCATTTTTCTCCTCCTCGCTTCCCTAATTGTTATTTTTGTCCCTGCTTTCAAACCATCCCCCATTTTCATTTCATCTTGCCCCAGCCTGGTGCGCCCGGCAGAAAAAGCCAGCCTGCTCAGTGGGAGGCAATTTTCCCAGCGTGTCCAGCGATAATACCGACACGACTGCTTTGTACATATAATTATAAAACCAGGGGCCACCAAAGTGCACCTATAGAGCAGAGTCTTGACTGTTCTTGGTTCTGTTTTAATTATTAAGCCTTAAAGCAAAAACTAGGTTTCAAAGAAAACTTTCTGTACAGTCCTCAATAGAGTTAAAGGAGGAACATTTTAAGCTGATGAGCTGACACTTGTAGAAGCAAATATATTAAATAAATCATGATTCGTTTTGGGGGCAAAGTCTGACTTACATCAACTCTGGAAAAAATGGATCTTAATGAGTGACAGTTGGGTGTTTTCTGTCACTTCCTGAGGTAATGGCCGCAAGCTGACATTGCTCAGTGGGTGTCTCATACTTCTGAACAAAAGTTTTTTGGAGTGAGATAGACAAGGTAGAAATCCCAAGGTGACTAGGAGGAATGTCTAATGAGTGGAAAGACATATTTACTGGCAGTCTGTATGTAAGCTGTGACAGTTGACAGGACTTGATTGTAACAAATATAGTTGATGAAGAAAAGGCTGACAGAGAGGGGGCCGTGCTGTGGGGAGAGAGAGTCAAAAGCTCTGCCTTGGCTGAACCTGTTAATGGTAAGTTGGATCCAAAGCTCAGAGTCATGAAAGAGAGCTGGGATCTGGCACTGATGTCTAAACACAGAAAGGTTTCGAGCTCGCAGGAGGTGGTAATAGGTTCAGATTTGTTGACCTTTTTGCCCATGACTTTAGAGGCTGGTGTTTCTGGTAGTATTTGGGGCCAGAAGATGACCCCAGTTCTAGGGATATACATAGGTTCTGTGACTTTGGAGCTCAGAATATCCGCCCAGTCTGGGGCATGGGCAGGACTTGAGTCCTTAATGTATAGACACCTTACCTGGGCAGCTACCATGACCAAGAGCTGCTGGGCTCCTGCTGGTCAGCCCCAGTGGGCCACCAGTAAGACACACATGGAGGTGGCAGGGAGATTGAGCAATAAAATATTTCTGGAATCTTCCATTCTTGTGTGCCCCTGACCCTCTTCATTCTCCTGCTCTCGCTACCACACCCCTACTCAATTTCTCCTCTGCACCCCACTTCCACCCTCTCCCCGGCACAAAAGGAGTGATTGGCCTGGAAAAGGCAGAGCTGACTGGCATATTAAATGATGACACTTTGTAACTGACTGGTCAGGGCTTCAACAATCGGCTCGCCAATGAGCTCTGCACTTCTTCCCCCAGGCAAATGTCACACTGAAACTAAACAGGATCTTTTTTCATCCTACATGCTGTTTTCTATGCCACATATTATTTTATAGTTGAAAATAGGCTAACTCTTTAAAATGCACAGAGCCTGCTGTACTTTTATCATGGGCTCATTTTGGAGGAGAAGCTGGCTGGGAAGGGGCGGGGTGGGGGTCGCAGGAAGAATGTGTCGACTGGTGATGAGGATTTGACCAACATCTTGACCTTGCCTTTTCTGAAGGAATGAATGAATGAATGGAAGTAAAAACTAGGTATTTTTAAAGATTGAAAGGAATATGAGTGGAAGTGATTAGGGCAGAGGAAGCTAACGAGACATCCACCTCATGCATCAGTAGCAGTTGATCTTCCCCTCCATCCCACTACCCCCGCCGTGCCTCCTCATGAACACCTTGACTTGTCGTGATCACTGTGTTTCTTACTTTGATTGACCAAGGCAAGTATTTCTTACCTTTGTGTTGATTTTATATGTGATTTGTATATTTGGACAATGGGATCTATTTCTGTTAATTCCTCAGATCCCAAGTTTCCTGACTTTGATATTGCCCAATTCAATAGAAAACCCTATCCAATAGTCTTGGCTAACATGACCCACTTTCTCCAGGTTGGTTCATGTTAACTCATTCACTGCCTTGGAAGAAGAGCTTGAGTAAGACTAAGTTCAATAGATGAGCCACGAGATGTAGCCTGGCTGGGTGTCAAGGACACTACTTGACGTTAGCTCAGTGGGTCAGTACTTCCCAGTGATTCCTGAAAATGTCCTCTATGTGGCTCAGCCAATTGAGGTGAGAGAGGGATGGGACATTATGACCTTCCCAGAGGTTACAGGTTCTTTTCAATGGTTGTGCAATTTTTAGAATAAGATTTGGGACATGCAGGGAGGCAGGGATTGAGTAGAGAGGGACTTGTAGCTCAAGAAAGAGGATGCATTTGGTTTGTGATGAGACAGTTACGATTTGGGAAAGGATGAGATGCAATCCTTCCTCTCTTCTACCCCAGAGGCATAGGTCTATTATTACATATTTTTACTTTTCTTCACTTGAGCAAGTTCCTTTTTTTCTGAGCTCTAGCATCCCTCGTCTGTAAAGTCATTAGTCTGTATAACCTTGGATGTCCCTTCCTGCTCAAAATCTTTTGGATTTTATGACCCATCATAGCGTGAATGTTAGCAACGAGAAGAGAGAACAGAGGACGAACTTTCTATTAAACACTCAGAAGTCATAGCTGTATGTCTTGGGCTCTGTGACAGAAGCACATTTTACTTTAGTCAATCAGAAACATCCTCAGGACCAACTAATTAGCCTGGGACTCCTCAGCCATGAGATCAGACTCAGAAGGATTTAGGGATGAGCACTCAACAACATCCAACCGGAGTCAAGACTGCCCACAATAAATGGATACCCACTGATGCATTGCCACCACTGATGGTGGGTGCTGGACAGGCCTGGGAGGCCTCTGGTGAGAGGGATATGAAGAAGAGTCGTGTTCTAGAGCTGTAGGCAGTCATCTTCAGGACTGGGCATGACCCTCTTTTCTACTGTACACAATACTTCAATACTGCCCACCGTAAGAAGCAAAGGGCTAATGTAACTGGGTTCAGTCCTACCCAGTTTAACAAAAGAAGTGGGAGACTTTTCTCAAGGCTTTTCTGGCTCTGAGATTTTTCCTGTCCTGCCAGAAAAATTGTTTTTAGGTTCCCAGCCCAACCTCCCAAATCCACCACACATCAGCCCCAGTTCTGAGGCAGGCATGGGTTCTGGCTTCACCTTGATTGTTAACTAGCTGTGCAGAGAAGTCATGGAACTTTCCCTGGGTCTCAGTTTTCTCCTGGGTAAAATGAGGGAAATGGATGAAGTCAGTCATGGTAAACCTTTAGTAGCAACTTTTAAAAAGTGACTGTCCACTCCCAAATAAAACTCTCCCTAGAACCCCAGTATATATATCAGACAAGCCTATGGTGCTCTGATTGAAGTTGGGGAGATAAAGTGTGTCTCCACAGCGCCCCAGTCCACAATGGGGACGTCATAGGTCTGGACAGCAGCCAAGGCCCCTCCTGGTCCACCCCTCCCACCACTCTTGATTTCCCCTCACCATCTGCCGGAACTCATTCTAGCAAAGGAGAATTCACAGGATCAGCAGGCAGAAAGTGATTTTCCAGTGGACTGAGGAATCTGCAGTAGAGCATGGTAGGAATTTTCCATTCCTCGAAACCTTGACCTACAGGCTGAGGAAGGAACCAGATTTCTGCTTTAATCCTACATAAGCACTTTCTAGCCATTTCTGGCTACATGATGGTGCCTCTTCCTGATGTGTGGAGAAGAAATTGCACCCGCTGGGATTAACCCTTTACTCTCGAGGCCTGGGAGGAAGAACTGGACCCCAGGCTCCAGTTTTCCGAAACTCTGCACTCTGGGGAAACAGCCCCCTGTTTGGAAGGCAGAGGTCACCACCACAAGAGTCACCACCACAATTCACCCAAGAGCAGCATCTAGGGAATGTTGGAAGTTGGAGGAATTCTAGAAAAAGTTGCCAACCACGAGCAATCTGAATCTTCTTTAGGAATGTTGGTGTCTGTAAATATGGTAGCAAGTTAGCTCCAAAACATGAGGCTTCTTACAGCTCCTTCCACTGAACGACAGTGACTCCAACATATGACTCCAGTGATAGAACAGAGAGCTGAGCTGCATGCACACTTGCCATGAACTTACTGTGATGCCCTGAGCCAAGAGCTTCCCAGGGTTTATCTCACCCAACACTCCCAGCAGCCCCATGAATACATCTCTTCCTGTCTCTGTTTCATAGATGAGGAAATTGAGATCTTGAAAGCTAAGAAAATTGTTCACGATCACACATGTAGTAGGAAATGAAGCCAAAACTGAAACCCAGGCTTCTGCCACTCTCTGGTAATCCCATCCTCTGTCCTTTCTCAGCTACTGCATCTTTGATTCAACCACAGGCCAAGGAGAAGGACTGTAATGGATTCCTGTCCTGCTGGACCCTTGCTAGTTGTGCCACCTAGGGGACAATCATTCCTGCCCCATGGGGTTGTTCTAAGGACTTGTGAGACATGGAGAACCCATCTGCAATGCACACTATCCTCCCTAAAATACAGTGCTGGACATTTGGGGTGCTGTCTCTGTCAGGGTCCCACATACATCCTTTCATCTATGGCACACAATGGTTCCTCGAGTTACTCATTTTATGCCCTTTTTCCTGATGGAAAATGAAGCATGGAGCGATTAAGAAATTTACCCGAGATCACACAGCCAGCAGCAGAAGCAGATATGGAGCTGGGCAGTCTGACTGCAGAGCCTGCCCCCCCTTCCACTATGTTCTATTGCTTTATCCTTTTTACATCCGTTTACATTGTCCAATTAGTTCAACACATGTTTGTGGAACGTTTATTGTGTGTCTAGCGCTGTGCTGGGCACTGAGGCTCCAGTGGGGAACAAAAAAGTACATGTGCTTTCTATTCCCTTAGAACTTGTATTCTGGAGGAGAGGGGACAGTCATCAAAAATGTGTAAATAGATCATATATGTAAAATGGCAACTGTAGAAAGCGATGGAAGAGAGGAGCAGGGTGCGCTAAAAGCCTGTAACAGGAGACTTGACCTAGCCTGGGAGGACAGGAAGGACTTCCTGGAGGAAGTGACAATTCAGCTGAGACCCAGAGATGAGCAGGTGTGAAGTGAATAGAGGTGATGTCAGCCATGTCAGCCATGGGGATGGGGACCTGTAGGAGAGCAATCCAGGCAGGGGAACTACATGTGTGAGGGCTTTTGGCAGGAGGAAGTGTAGGAAGGTGTGTGGGTCATGATGAAGAGATTGGCTGCATAGTTTACAGGGCCCAGCGCAAAATGAAGATGTAGCCTCCTTAAAACTGTTAAGAATTTCAAGACAGTGAGGACAGAGGCCTTCTGTGCGTGTGGTGGGTTGGTGGCGGGGTCGGGTTGTGGAATGGGGGCCGTTCCTTGGGTGGCCGCACAAGCCCAGAACACCAGCCCTGGTTGGAGAGAAGGCTGAGGAGGTCATAGAGGCAGAGCATAGAGTCCTGAAGGCCACATTCAGGAATCTCAATCTTCATCCTGAGAGTCATGGAAGTTGTGGAAGAGCGTCAGCTGTGAATGGGGGCCCGCTCACAACTGTCTTTAGAGCGTCCCTCTGGCTGCTGGGTAGGGATGCGATAGCAGGGGAGCTGAATGGGTGAGCTAGCAACAAGCGGGGAAAGAGCCCAGCAATCTGGGGAGGTTCTCAGCCTCCCCAGGCCTGGCCTGGTTTTCCCCTCCATGGGAAGGGAGCGTGCCGCCCACTCCCTTGATGGCTAGAATGCGTGGGCTGAGATCTGGGCCGTGGAGCCTTTTCATAGCCGATCTGCATGGATCCGACACAAAAGTTCCCTGATCATCTCTTACTGACCTCTCGAAGGCCGGGAAATGAGCGTGACTCCCTCCAGCGTCCAAAGCCAAGGACATGGGTGCAGCTTGTGTGTAGGCGTTTTTGAAGCGTCTTTTAAAAGGGGGACCCCAGAACTGAGGACGTTGAGAACTGAACCCTCGAGCCTTTTGCCTTCGTGTTCAATTTCAATGTGAGATGGCTGCCCCTGTGCATATATACATGCATGATAAAGTGAAACCAGTCAGAAATGTCTCTTCTCTGAGCCACAGAGGACTTTTCTGAACACCAAAATCAATGGCTTTCCCCCCGACCTGGAGTGTTGTATGCAGACAGATATTTTACTCTAACAATTATAAAAGCTCAGTTGGAAATTACCGTCTGGTTAGGCAGCTGAATCCATGCCTGGATCCAGCTTCAAACACAGGTATCAGGGGCAAATTAGCATTGACACCAAGTTTTGGATTTTATAAAAAGTGCCAGGTTGGGAGAAGAGTAGTGTAATTGTTCCTGTAGCAGAGGGTCAAGGTTAATACCCGAGGCCTTGGCTGCCCGCATCTAGGGCTCTCTTACACCTCACAGCGCATTCTCTAAAGACCGCCAAGCACACTGAAGCTCATTATATTTTCTGTCTTCATTGAACTTCCCTGGAACACCCATCCTGTCTTTGATTGCTATCGAGAAGGAACAGCCACGGGTCCCAGAGTGTCGGAGACTCGTCCTTCCCTTCCCCATGGCCCCCTCTCTCAGAGGGAGGCCCCTGCCTCCACCCAGGGATCGATGAGACGGGATGGAGTCTTTGGGGCCTCTCTGTTTAGGTTAATTACACAGACGACAAGGCATTGATGCCTCCTCTCCGGGATGGTTGGCAAACTTGACTAGACTCAAAATGAACCTCTTTGATTCCATCTGCAAAATTAGATCAGATTTGATAAAGTAAAGATGTACCCTTTGAAGTATTCCCTATCAACATAAGTGCTAAGAACACTTGAGTGAAGGAATTTGAGCAGTTTTGAAAGCAGCAGCATAGGAACTTCAATGAGGATTGCAGCTAAGGGCATGCCCAGAAGGCACGGGACTAACTGCATCTATCCTGCAGGCAATAAGCAATTGCTAAGGATTCCAGACTTCTCAAAGTTCAGAGTTCAACAGGGAAAAACTTTGTTGAACTTGTGATAGGCTGGGCTCTGTGGTTTGTATTCTGTTTTCAGAGGCTCTTAGGGTCCCGGCAGTTTTTCTGTTTCTGCGCTGTGTCTCCACACAGCAGGAACAAGGCTGTTTCTTTCTCTTTAGCTACCATGCTGAGGTATGAATTAAACCCTCAGCAGCTTTCCTGGGGTATGGTCTCTCCAGAGCGACAGGGCAGGACATCAGCAGGTGAAAAGTGTCTGTTTATCCAAATGAAAGGCAAAAGACCTGTGTCAAAACCTGGTTCTGTCACTATCTAGCTGTGTGTCCTTGATGGAATCCTTCAGTGTGTCTAAGACTTAACTTCCTCATCTCTCCAATGTCCCACTACGATTCCTGGTTACTGAGTCTCTTCTTAGCACCACTAATATCTACCTTGCAACTGAACTCCACCCAAATGCTGCGATTGGGCCTCCTTTCCACACCACAGCTCCTGCTGGGTGCCGGGGAGAAGATGCTAAATTAATCACTGTGTGGTCCCTCTATGTCGAGCAGGGCACAGAGAGACCTGAATGAGAGCTATAATAGAAAGTGTCAACTGTGGCGACAGGTGCACATAGGATGTGCCATGGGAGCTCAGAGAAGGGAGCAATTAATTCTGCTGTGGGC